>NW_020172669.1:372124-402210 GCF_003031525.2 Neophocaena asiaeorientalis asiaeorientalis | reverse complement strand
CTAGGTGGTCACAAAGCACCGAGCTGATTTCCCTGTGCTATGCAGCTGCTTCCCACTAGCTATCTACCTTACGCTTGGTAGTGTATATATGTCCATGCCTCTCTCTCACTTTGTCCCAGCTTACCCTTCCCCCTCCTGGTATCCTCAAGTCCATTCTCTAGTAGGTCTGCGTCTTTATTTTGAAGGTTGAATAAAAGCTCTGCGCACTTCATAAGAGAGAAAGGGTCATGTCAACTTGAGGACATTCTGACCCAAGAGCCAGAATGCAGAGGTTAAGTCAGGAATGAGCACTTATTTTTATTCTAATCTTACAAATCAGATAAGTCGATGCTCCTGCTGTGCCAAGGAGTAAGCAGGGGTGGAGAGAAAGCCCAGACAAGTTTCCGTTAGTACTCTTTGTCCTCTCTCACAAGTAGAATGGATGTTCCCTCCTCCCCATGGAATGGTGCCAAGTGTGAAGAGAACCCCCACCATCCTAACATTGCTGTTTATTTGCAGATAAATATGACTTTGGATTTTTCTATCCTTAGAATTTTTTTTAACCAGGGGAAACTAGCAATGATGGTCCATTGAGGGTACAAATAAATAGGGTTTTTCTAGAACCATGTGTTACGTTTAGATTTTTACTTCTCCATGTATAAAGTCAAGCCAAGTTCCAGATGGAACTCAATTTTATATCATCTGATTTTGCCTCAGAGTAGTACTTTACAGTGAGGAGATTTCATTTTCATGAACTTCAAACACAGACACCTTTGCTGCCATTTTAGCATTGTCATTCCACATGTGATTGCAAACTCTACAAGTATTCCTTTCTCTTCCATGACACCAGAGTATAATAATTAAAATACTTTATTACTACCTCTACTAGTGTGCCAGACACTTTTCTAAGTATTTCAAATGTGTTAACTTATTCGACTTTCATGGCAACTCTGTGATTATCCTCATTTTACTGGTAAGGAAACTTAAGTACAGAGAAGTTAAGTAATTTGTCCAAATAGTAAGTAGAGGAGATAAGATCCAAACCCAGGCAGGATAGCTCTAAAATTATTGTCAAAAATCAGTTGAATCAGAATGGATATTGAGGAAGATCCGGGCATCAATGTTCTTTAAAAGCACTGCAAATGATTCCGATATGCAGTCAGGCTTAAGGACCAGCTCAGCTACCCACACTGCATCAGGGCAACTAGGTGTACCTAGACCACTGTGGTTCAGAATGTTGGACATTCGTAGTGCAGTAGTCCCCCCTTTTCCATAGGGTGTATGTTCCAAGATCCCCCAATGGATGCCTGAAACTGTGGATAGTAGCAATCCCCATATATACTATGTTTTTTCCCTATACATGCATACTTATGATAAAGTTTAATTTATAAATTAGGCACAGTAAGAGAATATCCAAACTGCCAGAATCACTACTCTTGCGCTTTGCAGCCATTATTAAGTAAGATAAGGGTTACTTGAACACAAACACTGCTGATACCATGACAGTTGACCTGATAACCTAGGCAGCTGAGTAACTTACAGGTGGGATGCACTGGACAAAAGGATGATTCGTGTCCCCGGTGGGATAGAGCAGGACAGTGTAAAGTTTCATCACGCTACTCAGAACAGCATGCAATTTTTAAAACTTATGAATTGTTTATTTCTGGAATATTCCATTGAATATTTTTTGGACTGTGGTTGACCTCGGATAACTGACACCACAGAAAGCAAAACCGTGGATACTGTATTCTATGATAAAGTATGTCTAGAGTCTTCTGTCAAGAACTAAAGTGACAGTGATGCAGTAGACCAGAAGGTGACAAATAAAGTGGTTGTGTATATGTTGACCACTCTAGCTATTTCAACACAGAAAGAAGTGACTGCCTAATTTGCAATTTTCTCTTTCTTTGCTCTGTTTCCTGATATCAATTTACTATCTATTGAAATAAAAATCTGTAATGATGAAATTCCCTCTTGTAAGGGGTTGGGAGGCAGTCTTGGTTTTTTTTTCCAATCTCAATTTCCTTGAAAACGTGAGCTATTCACTTTAAGCCATGCAGGTTGTAGTATTTCTATTGAGCAATTGCTTGTGTAATAGAATTAACTTTAAAATATTTTGCTTCTTCTACATTTGAATTTTAAGCAAAAGCAACTTTCACATGCAAGCTGTTTTATGGAATGTGCTGAGTGAGGGTTGATGAGAGTGGCACAGAAAGCCATTAGATGTGTCCAACTGCTCAAATGGAATGTGCTATTTTGCAGGGGAGACAGGTTTCAGCAAGTGGCATTCCCTAGCTACAGTCCCTTTCTTCTGAATATTTGATTCAATAACAACAATACAGGAGCAGCAGCTTTTATTAAACATTGATTGTATGCCAACCACTATAACCAAGTGTTTTACATATATAAACTCAAGCAAATTTCATAACAAATCTATAAAATAGATACCATTTTCTTTGTTTATAGACAGCAAAACCGAAGCTTAGAAAACTTATGAAACTTTCCCAGGCTACAGCTAGTATATAGTAGAACAGGACTTAAAAAGAGGGAGGCAGGATACAATGGTTGTTAAGAGCACGTGCTCAGAACCCTGGCTCTGACCTTAGGCAAGTTATTGAAGCACAGTTATTGAAGTATTGAGCCTCAGTTTCCTCACCTATAATATAGAAATAATAATACCAAGTGTAGGGCTTCCCTGGTGGCGCAGTGGTTGAGAGTACGCCTGCCGATGCAGGGGACACGGGTTCGTGCCCCAGTCCGGGAAGATCCCACATGCCGCAGAGTGGCTGGGCCCGTGAGCCATGGCCGCTGAGCCTGCGCGTCCGGAGCCGGTGCTCCACAACGGGAGAGGCCACAACAGTGAGAGGCCTGCGTACAGCAAAAAATTTTTTAAATTTAAAAAAAAATACCAGTGTACAGGTTGTTTTAGGATTAAGTTCTTTTGTTCAATGAATATTTATTGGGTATTAAGTGTGAAGCATTGTGGTAGTTTTTAAGAGTACAGCTGTAAATAAGACAAACTCCAACCCTGGCCTTGTGATGCTCACCGTCTAGTAAGGAAGACAGTCATTAAGCAAATAATTATTTGTAATTATGCTGAGTGCTATCAAAGAGTGACTGCTTACAGTGAATACTCAGTAAATAAGAGCAAATATTTACTAAGTGGCCATTATGTGCTGGGCACTAAGCCAGGAAGAAATTGAGTGCAAATGCGTAATTGGATGAAGAGTAAAGGCATTTTCATGGAATTTTATTTCAGATCAGGGTGAGGTTAATGAAGACACCTTCATTCCTCCAGACAAGCAAGGAAGCTTTGGAGGGAAGGAGGTGAAATTTCAGAAGATTCTTGGTTGAGTTTCCTGGGAAGAAGAGAGATCAAGTTAAGAATATGCCTTCTTTCTCCAAAATTAGTTCCTGGAGATCATGCAAGTCATCTAATGTGAGGGGCATCCTCAGCCTGAGTGGCCTTTGTATCTGGCAAGATAGAGATTTTAAGAGGCTTGTGTAACAAGGAACCAGGCTTTCCCTCTGAAATGAATGCCAAGTGCTGAATTTGCTTCAGAACTTGGCATAAAGTCTGAGCAGGCAACAAGTCATAACTACGTACTGTTTTCAGATGCTGATTTAAATATCAACCCATGCAAATATAGTGGTTCTGCTGGCAAGCTGTTTTCTAATCTGGCCTTTTTTATTCCTCTCCATAATTATCCTGATCCAGGATGAACAGCCTGAGAAACATTGACTAATGCATCCTAAATTATCTCAGCAGGGTAACCACAAGATTTTAGCTTCTTTTGATTCTGTGCCAGATCTCTGTTAAGCAGTTCTTACCAACATTAGGTGTGTACAGAGAGGTCTATAGATCTTACAGGCTGGGCTTCCTATCAATTAAGACTGTTAACCTTTGCTATGAGGTGCCACTCTCTCTGTGGCAAAGCCTGCAAAGAGGGAGGCACCTTTCACTTTTTGTTCTCCTGTCAAACAGCCAGTCAGTTGTAGAGCTTTGTGTTGAAGCTGTCTGCCCAGAAGTATTCTCTCTCTTGATTGGAGTAAGTCAAGTAAAGGTAGCTAAGAAACTTGATTCTCTGCCATTACTCTGGCCCCCTGGCAGATGATGTTAAGTGTGACTTGGGACTTGACACATCAGTAGCTAAAAGTCTGTTCTTTGTACATGGGACATGCAGTAATGGAAGAAGGTCCCATAACTTCACTCATTTCACAGATGAGGTAATTGAGATTCAGAGGCTCAATGGCTTGCCCAAGATTAGACAGCCAGTAAGCTATTCAAACCCAGATTTTCCAATAATGGTTCTGTGCACTTTGCACCATGCCCCACTGATTTATAAGGTTTTTGAAGAAAGCAGCGACGTGATTTGAGCTGTACTGTCAAAAGATACTCTAACCAAAGTGTTTTATTATAGATTTTGTTTAACATCTTTATTGGGGTATAATTGCTTTACAATGGTGTGTTAGTTTCTGCCCCATAACAAAGTGAATCAGTTATACATATACATATGTTCCCATATGTCTTCCCTCTTGCGTCTCCCTCCCTCCCACCCTCCCTATCCCACCCCTCCAGGCTGCCACAAAGCACCGAGCCAATATCCCTGTGCCATGCGGCTGCTGCCCAGTAGCTATCTACTTCACTACGTTTGTTAGTGTGTATATGTCCATGACTCTCTCTCGCCCTGTCACTTATTATAGATTTTAAAGGGGCAGAACTGGAGAGACAAGTTTGAAGACTTTTGAAATATCCCAGGGAAGTGAAATATGGGCCTGAATCAGTGTTATGGGAGTAGGGATGGAGAAGAGGGGATAGATAAAAGAAACTTAATGGAGGTAAATAATACTGAACTGTTATGGCTTAAAGAGCCATAAAACCTAAAAATGAAAAAGATATGGAAATCATTGGGCCCAGTTCCCTATCTTTCAGCAGAATAAAATTATCCCTACCTTGAATTGAGTCAACTGCAATTCAGTCCAAGTGACTTGCCCAAAGTCCCAAACTAGTTTGGGCAGAAAGGAGCTGGAGCTCAGAACTCCTTCTTCCTAGTATAGTACTCTTTCCACTAAAGCATGGGGTCTCCCAAATCTGTTTTTTAGTTAATTTTTTAAAAAATATTTTATTGATGTGCATAAAAGTGCAAAATCTTACGTGTACACCAATGAACTTTCACAAACAACACACTTATGTAACCAGCACCTAAGACAAGGCATAGACCATTTCTGGCACCCTAGAAGACCCTGGTGCCCTTTTGTAGACACTTACTTCCCCTCCAAGAATAATTTCTGCCCTGACTTGCTCTCTCTCTTTTTAATAACTGCCTGGTAGACCATGTTAGAGATTGGGAAATTTACTACTGGGATCCTCTTGTTGATAAATATTTAGATTATTCCTATCTTTTGGCTGCCACAAAAATGCTGCAAAGGACATCCATGAGCATGCTAGCCTGTACATGTGAGCAAGTGTTACTCTAGAATAGAGTCTAAGAAGTAGGATTGCACAGTTGAAGTGTTAAGGGCTTTGTACGTTTTGATGGCCAATACCATGATGACTTCTACAAAGGCCTCACCAAGTCAACACATCCAGTGTTGAGAGGGCCATTCTTTGTCTTCTTGCCAGCACACAATACCTTTAATCCTATGACTTTTTGCCCATTAGACAAGTGATGAATTGTAGCTCCTTATTGCTTTAACTTGCATTTCTCTAATAAATAGTGAGTTTGAGCATCTTTTTCAAATGTTTACTAATCCTTTATGTTTCTTTTATATATCATTTGTGATATCCTTTGCCCATTTTTCTGTGGTTATTTATCTTTAAATTTTGGACTTGTAAGGGTTCTTTTTATGTCATGGAAATTAATCATTTTTCTGTTAAATGTGTTGTGAATGTTTTCCCATGTATTTTAACATTGTTTATGCTGTGTTCTTTCATATTGAATTTATTTTATAAAGTTATGTCCCTCTTGATTTTCTTGTCATTCCTGTGAGTATGGAAAAAACACATATTTTGGATTTTTTAGAGCAGCCCCAGTGTTACATGTTCTATCCCATTGTCCTCAAAAGTAGAAATCCATATGTCAAATCATGCTTTTCCAATTATAGAGTTAGAAAATTTAGTCATCCCACCTATAGTGATTGGCAGTGCAGTTCTTGATCTGTTTTCCAGACAGGATCCAGGTGCTCTTTGAGGGAAAAAAAATAGGGTAGCAGGACACACCTGTCTTAAAGCTGTGGAATCTGGTATGTAAATATTGTGTAAACACTGGTCATTCTCAACATCATGTCCCCAGCTGTCTTCTGCTATGACATTCAGCCAGCTTAGGCACTTTGGGATGTTTGGTTGCTACTTGAAAGTGTTTGGTTACACAGAAGGAGGTCTGGAAAAGTTCTGCCTGGTGTCTATAAAGGGAAATGGAACTTCTTCTGGCACACCAAAAAATCTCTTAAATTCCTATCCATATTCTTTAGGACTATAAAAATTAGTTGTATTTAAGAAATAGAAAGTTCTGATAATCAAAGTTTTTAAAATGTCAGGATAGTATTTAGCCTATTTATACAGCCAGTTTAAAAGCATTCTGAACAGTAAACAATTACAAACAAATAATATGCTAATATATTTATTCAGCAAACATTTATTGGATGCCTACTGTGTGTCAGGTGATATTGGATGGAAGGGTAGATGAAAATGCTACTTTCTAGCAGAAACTGCTAGAAACTGAAAGATGAATAAGATGAAATATGAACAAGGCTCTCATCCATAAGGTGCCTACATCTGGTAAATAGAAAGTATTTTCTTGTATTGATGAAAAACACATCCCTGGGAATTCTAAAGGGACCATATTGGTTAGTTTTTAGTTAGAATTACTGCGCTTGCTTAAAAGCAATAAAACTGATTTCACCCTCATTTAATCAGTAACAGTGCCTGTTTACTGTATTTTTCTCTCAGAAGCCCCATTATTATACTCTGTTTTCAGAAAAGCTGGTATGAGCATTCAAGTAAGTAAAAATTATGCCTTGTCTCTTGCCAAAATTTTCTTTGTCCACGTGTCATTGACACCTTTAAGCTATGAAATGGTGAACATAATCTTGGCTTGGATTGATGGGTATTTAGATGGTAGAAATAAGAGAAACGATGAGATAGGGGCCTTAAGCCTGCTTAAGCCCTAAGTGTCTTAAAGAATGACATATTTTTCACTGAGAAATGTTCTGGGTTGATAATTGGCTTCCCATTGCACACTGAACATGGCTTGAGAAGAAAATGCTTCCCCTAGATTATGAAATAGGCAGTGTTGGTATTGTAGTTCTTAAATTAATTCAGTAAACATTTGCTCTGATAATTAGACCTCATAGAGCTTCATGCTGAAGGTACAATTTCATTTGTGTATGCAATTTAAAAGTTTCTTAAGAGTATAGGTCAGCTTAAAAAAATGACTATGGATATCAGATTGATCATTTTTTCCCTCTCTAACCTACCCTCTCACCTCCATCCAAACTTCGACGTTTTTTGTTTTTGGTTTTTATTTATTCTATTTTTTTAACATCTTTATTGGAGTATAATTGCTTAACAATGGTGTGTTAGTTTCTGCTTTATAACAAATTGAGTCATCTATATATATACATATATCCCCATATCTCCTCCCTCTTGTGTCTCCCTCCCATCCTCCCTATCCCACCCCTCTAGGTGGTCACAGAGCACCGAGCTGATCTCCCTGTGCTATGCAGCTGCTTCCCACTAGCTACCTATTTTACATTTGGTAGTGTATATATGTCCATGCCACTCTCTCACTTCATCCCAGCTTACCCTTCCCCCTCCCCGTGCAAACTAAGTTTAGACCCAGTGGGGAAGTTCTAAAGCATCAGAACTTCGAGGATAGCTCTGCAATTCTGAATTCTCTCTCTCTGCACCCCGCCCTACCCACAACATTCATACTCACACCATTTCTCACAACTGTTCTTTGAAAGGATCAGGATGCCTTCACTTCCACGAGAGCTCAGGAGTTATTTTTGCAACTTATCAGCAGCCCAGTAATTCTATCTCCTTCCCTATGGAGCAGGTGCTCAAGTCATTCAGGTTTCTTTGGCCACTCTTGGTTAGTTTTCTTCCAAGACAAGAATTTGTGGCCCTCTACAAACAATAAATGCTGGAGAGGGTGTGGAGAAAAGGGAACCCTCTTGCACTGTTGGTGGGAATGTAAATTGATACAGCCACTATGGAGAACAGTATGGAGGTTCCTTAAAAAACTAAAAATAGAACTACCATATGACCCAGCAATCACACTACTGGGTATATACCCTGAGAAAACCATAATTCAAAAAGAGTCATGTACCAAAATGTTCATTGCAGCTCTATTTACAATGGCCAGGACATGGAAGTAACCAAAGTGTCCATTGACAGATGAATGGATAAAGAAGATGTGGCACATATATACAATGGAATATTACTCAGCCATAAAAAGAAACGAAATTGAGTTATTTTTAGCAAGGTGGATGGACCTAGAGTCTGCATACAGAGTGAAATAAGTCAGAAAGAGAAAAAACAAATACCGTATGCTAACACATATATATGGAATCTAAAAAAAAAAAAAAGGTCATGAAGAACCTAGGGGCAAGATGGGAATAAAGACACAGACCTACTAGAGAATGGACTTAAGCATATGGGGAGGGGGAAGGGTAAGCTGTGACAAAGTAAGAGTGGCATGGATATATATACACTACCAAACGTAAAATAGATAGCTAGTGGGAAGCAGCCGCAAAGCACAGGGAGATCAGCTCGGTGCTTGGTGACCATCTAGAGGGGAGGGATAGGGAGGGTGGGAGGGAGGGAACGCAAGAGGGAAGAGATATGGGGATATATGTATATGTATAGCTGATTCACTTTGTTATAAAGCACAAACTAACACACCATTGTAAAGCAATTATACTCTAATAAAGATGTTTAAAAAAAAAAGAATTTGTGGCCCTGAGCACCTCCAGAAGAGCCAAACAACTTCTACAGGGGGTGTCCACTGTTATACTGAAAGCTTAGAGCATGCAGTGAGGTATTTGGAAGAATGAATGGGAGATGAGAAAGAGGCGGCACTTAGAGATCATCTAGACTTTGTCTTTCCTTTACAAGACTACCCCAACCCTACCTCAAACCACTAAGTATTTAGTACAGAGCTAAATATATAGTTCACTGTCTGTGATATTTACTGACTTTCACAACATCCTTATGAGGTAGTAGGGTAAAATCCAGTATCGATTACTGCTTAAAACCGTGGGCTCTGGAGTCTTGGACTTGGAGCTGCCATAAACTAGTCTGTGATCTTGAACAAGTAACTAACTTCTCTAAGCCATAGTTTCCTAGATCTGTAAAATGGAGAAAATAGCACCTACCTCATAGTATGACTTTGTAGATTACATGAAATAATCCATATTAAATTGCTTATTATGGAGACTGCATTGAATAATGAATCTAAACTTTTTATAGAGAGCCCAGAAGTAAACCCATGTATGTATGGAGTTATGATATATAAAAGAAGTAGCATGAGAGATCAGTGGGAAATGTAGAGACTGTTTAATAAATGAAGCTGGAAAATAGTTATTCATGTGGGAAAAGATGAAAATAAATCATATCTCATGCAGGATCAACTGAGTATAAGTTTCAAAAACAGAAATTTTAGACTCTTAATAGAAAATGTCAGTGAATATCTTCCTAACTTTGAAATAGAAGCTGTCTTAAGGCTCAAAAACAATACACCTTAAAGCATGAGGAAAGACAAGTTACAAACTGGGAGAAAATATTCACAAAACACAACTGACAAATAAATAATGTCAACAATACATAAAGGAGCTGTAAAAATTATTAAGCAAGCACAAGTAATCCCGTAGAAAAATGGACAAAAGACATGAACAGACATTTCACAAAATTGCAAACACATATGGCCAATTAAAATGTCATTATTAACTAGGAAAATAAAAATCAACTCATAGTAAGATACCATTTTATATCCAATTGGTTGGCAAAAAAAGTAAAAGGTGATAATACGAAGGAACCTTTCTCAGTTGAGGTTCCTGGAGAGAACAAACTGCTAATGCCCTAAGGTATCCGTTACATGTAAAGAATTAACTTCTCTTCTATGCATCTAGAATGGTACCATTTATGTATCATCCTTGAGAGAACAGAGGAGATAGTCACTCAGAAAGGCAAGTATTAGAGAAGATGCAGAGTCACATGATTTCTTATATATTACTATTAGGAATATATATACATTGCTGCAAAGTCTTTGAGGTGCATTTTGACATTATCTCCTGAAGTTGAACATTCATATACCCTTTGACACAAAAATTCTCCTAGATACATACCTAAGAGAAACTTCCTCATGCATAACAGGAGACACATATAACTATGTTTATAACTGCACAGTTCACAGTACAAAAATCTAGAAACAACCTAAATTCCATCAATGTTAATAATGGATTAATAAACCATGGTATATTCATACAGTGAATTATTATGCAGTATTCAGAACAAATGAATTACAGCCACACAAAAAATATGGATTAATCTTAGCAATATAATATTAGATGAAAAAGTAAACCCTAAAAGAGTACATAGAACATATTATATTTTATAAAGTACAAAAAATTTAAGTTTTATATTACATATAGGTGTAATAAAACTAATTTTATAAAGCAAAAAGATAATGAACACAGGATTCAAGATGATGGTTACCTTGGCTGAGAGGTGGGGTGAAGGAGCATGTAGGATGGGGGTGAAGGAATCCTTATACTTAGGTGGAGATTATTGTCAAGGTCTTAGTCTTTATTTGGTGGCTGTGAGTTTGCAGGTACTTATTATATTATTAAAAATAACTAACTAAATAACTAGGGGACCAGTGCTGAAAGTAGATCATGAACTAAGTATCATGATTAATACAATTGCATGTACCTGAGAGCCTCAAATAAATACATGTAAAATAAAGTACTTAGCCCTGTTCTTTTGGTGCAAAATAAGATTGGGTAAATGGCAGTTGTCATTGCTAGCATTTCTTCTTTCTCCAACCCCTCTTCATTTTACCTCCTGTCAAGCAATCATAATTTTCATGTTGTGCCTGAGAATTAATGATTAGAAATATTAATTTACATGAGGTCACTCCAAATGACTGAGAGAACGAGGTTCAAAATTCAATAGTTCCTGAGTTTTCAACCTTTTATAAATCCATTAGACCTCTTTCATTGAATTATGCTTTTTTTAAAAATTATCAAAGTACTCTGCACATGTACTTCTAGGATGTTACCAATACCAAAAAGTTTTAACCTCTGCATATTATGACTTTGGTACTCAAAATCATAATAGTAATTTAATATAATAGCGGCAGATGGTACTGAGTTAGGGCACTCTGCTAGAAGATTATAGTATGTGATGAATGGGTAGTTAGAGAAAAAACTTGTGCTCTTAGCCTGGATCTGTAAGTCTGTTAGCTATGATTATTTACTAGATTTTACATAGTACCTTTTCTTCATTCCCTGCCACAAACATTCCTCTATTCCCAATATCAAAAGAGCTGAACTATAACTTCTTAGGAGAACAAGTTTTTAATGTCACAATGGGAGTAAAAATGACTTGGAGGTGACTGTCTGATCTCAGTGTGTTTTTAAGGTGGAGGGATTAGTGTAGGAAAAGGAAAACAGAAGGACTAGTAGAAGATGAAATTGTATGAAAGAAAATGGTAAGGGTAAGAAAGACAGGGTAGTAAAGGGAGAAAAATATAGGAATGAGAAGCCAAAAGACCTGGAGTTTAGTCTAAGCTTTTGCCTTCATATCATTGTTTGACCTTAGGCAAGTAATTTATCTTCTCTAAGTCTTCATTTTCTGGGACAAAGTGAAGATATTAGGCTATGTATGTCCCTTTAAGCATGAGCATCTTAAAATTAAAGACAAACAGGGGGACTTCTACTTCCAGGAAGATGGAGTAGACATAGTTTTCCCTATTACTCCCACTAAGTACAACTAAAAGCTCTGGATATTATATTAAAAAATTAATAAGACTGAAAGGTACAGAGGAGAAGGCAGACTGTCTAGGAAGCTTGAGACCTGAAGAATGACATGGTGGTGAGTTCTGTGGGTTTTCTTTTTACCTCATATATCTCACACTTGGAGCTGAAGAAGCTGGCAACTCATAAACACCAATGGGTACAGACCCAAAACAAGCCCAAACAAAAGCCTGCTCTCTCTAGCCAAAGGACCAGGAAAGAGCAGCCTAGTAAGATGGAAAACTTACAGACAATACAGCTAAGTGCTCTGCTCCAGCCAAACAGCACAGAAAAAACTGCTGCCCTATTCCCACCCACTCCCAGTCAAGAGGGAAACGTAGATTTCCATCTGCCACAAGGCTCTAATGAGGCGCTCCAGTGCCTTTGCCAGGGACTCCTGCCAGGGTAGTGTCAGAGAATACAAGGTACCTAGCTGGAGCGTTCATCTCCACTAGCCAGCAATAAACTACCACCACCCCAAATTTTTTAGGGTACACCATCTGGGGAGCTTGGACTTCTACTCCTCTCTGACAATTGAAAGTTATAAGGCTGCCCCTCCTCATTGTTGTGTCAGAGGAGGTAATAGAGATTCATGACTGTCATCATCACCCAGGAGTAACAAGGCCGCCTCCAGCAGGTGTCAATGGAGACTACATGAGGAGCTGGAACTCAGACCCCTGCCTGTCAGTAGTAATGAGGATACCACCTCCCTCAGATGTCAATGGAGGCTAAATGGGGAACCTGGACTTCTACTTCCACCTGGCAGTAATGGGGCAATGCCACCTTACCCCTGCTAGAAAGATGTTAAACAATGCCAACTAAAACAGAAAGTTTAAATAAGATCCAAAGTCTCATAACATAATATGCAAAATCTACAGGTTTCAACTGAAAATCACTCATACCAAGAACCATGAAGATTTCAAACTGAATGAAAAACAACTATCAATAGATACAAACACTGAGATGACAGAGATGTTAGAATTATCTGATAAAGATTTCAAAGCAGCCATGATAAAAATCTTTCAATGAGAAATTATGAACGTGCTTGTCAGATAGATGGTTTGCAAGTATGTTCTCACATTCTGTTGGTTGCCTTTTTCATTTTTCTGTGCAGAAGTTTTCTAGTTTGATGTAATCTCACTTATTTATTTTTGCCTTTGTTGTTTGCACTTTTGGTGTCATATCCAAAAATTTGTTACCAAGACCAATGTAAAGGAGTTCTTTCCCTATATGTTCTTCTTTAATAATTTCAGGTCATACATTTCAGTCTTTAATACATTTTAAGTTAATTTTGTGAAAGATATAAGATAAGGATCCAATTTCATTCTTTTGCATGTCCAGTGTTCCCAACACCACTTATTGAAGAGACTATTCTTTCCCCATTGAATATTGTTGGCTCCTTTTCCAAACATTAGTTGACCATAGATGTAGGGGTATATTTCTGATTCATTGTTTCCAATGGTCTATGTGTTCCATTGGTCTATGTGTCTGTTTTTATGCCAATATCACACCGTTTTGATTACTATAGCGTTGTAATACAGTTTGAAATCAGGAAGTGTAATTCCTCCAGCTTTGTTCTTCTTTCTCAGGATTGCTTTGGCTATTCAAGGTCTATGGTGGTTCCATACAAATTTTAGGATTGTTTTTTATATTTCTGTGAAAAATAGGAAATTGATAGGGATCGCATTGAATCTATAGATGGCTTTAGGTAGCCTGGACATTTAAAAAATATTAAATCTTATGGTTCATGAACACAAGATAACTTTCCATTTGTGTTTTCTTCAATTTCTGTCATCACTGTCTTACGGTTTTTTGGTATATAGATCTTTCATTTCATTGGTTCAATTTATTCCTAAGTATTTTATTATTTTTGATGCTATTGTAAATAGGATTGTTTTCTTCATTTCTTTTTCAGATAGTTCATTGTTAATATATAGAAATGCAACTGATTTTTGTATGTTGATTTGGTATCCTGCACCTTTACTGAATTCATTTATTAGTTCTAACAGGGTTTTGGTGGAATATTTAGGATTTTCTATAAATAACATCATGTCATCAACAGAGACAATTTTACTTCTTCCTTTCTGATTTGGAAGCTTTTTTTTTTTTTTTTTTGCCTAATTGTCCTGGCTAGGACTTCTAGTACTATGTTGAATAGGAGTGGTGAGAGTGGACACTATTATCTGGTTCCTGATCTTAGAGGGAAAACTGTCAGCCTTTCACTGTTGAGTATGTTTTTAGCTGTGGGCTTGTCATATATGACTTCTATTATGTTGATGTATGTTTCCTTTATACCAAATTTGTTGAGAGGTTTTTTGTTTTTTTTTAACATCTTTATATTGAGTTTTTATAAGGAAAGATATTGGATTTCATCAAATGCTGTTTCTATATCTGTTGAGATGATCACATGATTTTTATCTTTCATTCTATTAATGTGGTATATCACATATCTTGGTTAGCCTATATTGAACCATCATGCATCCTAGGGATAAATACCCCATGGTCATGGTGTATGATCCCTTAAATGTGCTGTTGAATTCAGTTTGCTAGTATTTAGTTGAGAATTTTTGCATCTACATTCACCAGGGATATTTGCCTGTAGTTTTCTTTTCTCGTAGTGTCTTTATCTAGCTTTGATATGAGGGTAATGCTAGCCTTGTAAAATGAGTCTGGAAGTGTTACCTCTTATTCTATTTTTTAGAAGAGTTTGAGAATAATTAGCATTAATTCTTATATAAATGTTTGGTAGCATTCACCTGTGAAGCAATCTGTTCTTGGGCTTTTCTTTATTGAGAGGTTTTTGATTACTGATTCAATCACCATATTTGTTATTGGTCTGTTCTGGTTTTCTGTTACTTCATGATTCAGTCTTGGTAGGTTGTACATTTCCAGGAATGTATTCATTTCTCCTAAGTTGTCCAATTTGTTGGCATATAACTGTTCATAATAATCTCTTATAATCCTTTATATTTCTGTGGTATCACTTGTAATGTCTCCTCTTTCATATCTTTATTTATTTGAGTCCTCTTTTACTTAGTCTAGCTGAAGGTTTGTCAGTTTGGTTTATCTTTTCAAAAACCCAATTCTTAGTTTCAATGATCTTCTCTATTGTTTTTCTCTCCTATATTTATTTCTGCTCTGATCTTGTTATCTACTTACTTTCTGCTGACTTTGAGCTTAGTTTGTTTTTTTCTAGTTCTTGAAGTGTAAAATTAGGTTGTTTATTTGAGGCCTTTTTTCTTAATGTTGTATTTCCATATTTCTTCATTTCAAGATATTTTTTCATTTCCCCTTTGATTTCATCTTTGATCCATTGTTTCTTTAGTAGTGCATTGTTTAGTTTCCATATATTTGTGAATTTTTTGTTTTCCTTCTGTTATTGATTTCTATTTTCATAGCACTGTGGTTGGAAAAGATACTTGGTATGATTTCAGTCTTTTAAAATTTACAGAGACTTGGGCTTCCCTGGTGGCACAGTGGTTGAGAGTCCGCCTGCCGATGCAGGGGACACAGGTTCGTGCCCCGGTCTGGGAGGATCCCACATGCCACGGAGCGGCTGGGCCCGTGAGCCATGGCCGCTGAGCCTGCGCGTCCGGAGCCTGTGCTCCGCAACGGGAGAGGCCACAACAGTGAGAGGCCCACGTACCGCAAAAATAAATAAATAAATAAATAAATAAATAAAATAAAATTTACAGAGACTTATTTTGTGACCTAATATATGATCTCTCCTGGAGAGTGTTTCATGTGCTTGAAAAGGATGTGTATTTGGGGGCTATTGGGTGTAATGTTCTACATACATCTGTTAGGGCCATTTGGTCTAAAAGTATAGTTCAAGTCCAATATTTCCTTGCTGATTTGCTGTCTGGCTGATCTATCCATTGTTGAGAGTGTGTTATAGAAGTCCCTTACTATTATTGTATTGTCGTATATAACTCCCATCAAATCTATTAGTATTTGCTTAATATACTTCAGTGCTTGAGTGTTGGGTGCATATATATTTACAATTTTTATATCCTCTTGATGAGTTGACTCCTTTATCATTATATAATGACCTTTTTGTCTTTTGTCACAGTTTTTGACTTATAGTCTATTTTATCTGATATAAGTATGGCTACCTCTGTTCTCTTTAGATTTCAATTATGTGGAATATGTTTTTTCATCCCTTCACTCTGAGCCTATTTGTGTCCTTGAAGCTGAAGCGAGTCTCTTGTAGGTAGCATATAGTTGGGTCTTGTTTTTTAATCCATTCAGCCACTTTATGCCTTTTGATTGGAGAATTTACTCCATTTACATTTAAAGTGATTGTTGATAGGTAAAGACTTGCTATTGCACCTTGTTAATTGTTTTCTGGCTGTTTTGTAGTTTCTTTGTTCCTTCCTTCCTCTCTTACTATCTTCCTTTGTGAACTGATGATTTTCCCTAATGGTATATTTTTATTCTTTCCTCTTATCTTGTTTGTATCTACTATAGGTTTTTGTTTTGTGGTTACCCTGAGGCTTACTTCAAACATCTTATAGATGTAACAGTCTATTTTAAACTGATAACAAGATAACTTTGATCTCATACTAAAACTCTACCCTTTACTCCCCCCAGCTGACATTTTGTTTTTGATGTCACAGTTTACATGATTTTATGTTGTGTATCCATTAAAAATTACTGTTGCTTTATTTTTTAACCATAGATATTTTTTTAAAGATTGGCATTTTTATTTTATTTATTTATTTGGTTGCTTTGGGTCTTCTTTGCTGCGCGTGGGCTTACTCTAGTTGCAGCGAGCAGGGGCTACTCTTCATTGCGGTGTGTGGGCTTCTCATTGCAGTGGCTTTTCTTGTTGTGGACATGGGCTCTAGGCATGCGGGCTTCAGTAGTTGTGGCACACAGGCTTAGTTGCTCTGCAGCATGTGAGATCTTCCCAGACTAGGGATTGAACCCGTGTCACCTGCATTGGCAGGCAGATTCTTAACCACTGCACCACCAGGGAAGTCCCTAACCATAGATATTTTAATACTTCTGTCCTTTAACCTTTATACTAGAGTTAAGCGTTTAACACACTGCCATATTACAGTATTAGAGTATTCTGAATCTGACTATATATTTACCTTTACAGATATGTGGTATATTTTCACATGTTTTCATGTTACTTGGTAGCATACTTTCATTTCAGCTTGAAGAACTCCTTTCAGCATTTCTTTTTTTTAATACTCTTTTCCATTATGGTTTATCACAGGATATTGAATATAGTTCCCTGTGCCATACAGTAGGACCTTGTTTATCCATCCTATATATAATAGTTTACATCTGCTTTTCCCACACCCCCCTCCCCCTTGGCAACCACAAGTCTGTTCTCTATGTCTGTGAGTCTGTTTCTGTCTTGTAGGTGGGTTCATCTGTGTCATATTTTAGATTACACATATAAGTGATATCATATGGTATTTGTCTTTCTCTTTCTGACTTACTTCACTTAGTATGATAGTCTCTAGTTTCATCCGTGTTACTGCAAATGGCATTATTTTGTTCTTTTTCATGGCTGAGTAGTATTCCATTGTATATATGTACCACATTTTCTTTATCCATTCATCTGTCGATGGACATTTAGGTTGTTTCCATGCTTTGGCTATTGTGAATAGTGCTTCTATGAATATAGGGGTGCATGTATCTTTTTGAATTATAGTTTTGTCTGGGTATATACCCAGGACTGGGATTGCTGGATCATATGGTAATTCTATTTTTAGTTTTCTGAGGAACCTCCGCACTGTTTTCCATAGTTGCTGCACCAACTTAACATTCCCACCAACAGTGTAGGAGGGTTCCATTTTCTCCAGATCCTCTCCAGCATTTGCTATTTGTAGACTTTTTAAAGTTGACCATTCTGACTGGTGTGAGGTGGTACCTCATTGTAGTTTTGATTTGCATTTCTCTAATAATTAGTGATGTTGAGCATCTTTTCTTGTGCTTACTGGCCATCCATATGTCTTCTTTGGAGAAATGTCTATTAAGGTCTTCTTCACATTTTTCAATTGGGTTGTTTGCTTTTTTGTTGTTGAGTTGTATGAGCTGTTTGTATATGTTGGAGATTAAGCCCTTGTCTGTTGCATCATTTGCAAATGTTTTCTCCCATTCCGTAGGTTGTCTTTTCCTTTTTTTTATGGTTTCCTTTGCCGTGCAAAAGCTTGTAAGTTTGATTAGGTCCCATTTCTTTGTTTTTGTTTTTATTTCTATTGTCTCGGGAGACTGACCTAAGAAAACATTGGTACGATTTATGTCAGAGAATGTTTTGCCTATGCTCTCTTCTAGGAGTTTTATGGCATCACGTTTTATGTTTAAGTCTTTAGGCCATTTTGAGTTTATTTTTGTGCATGGTATGAGGGTGCGTTCTAACTTCATGGATTTACATGCAGCCCTTTCAGCATTTCTTGTAAGGCAGGTCTAGTGGTGACAAAAATCCCTCAACTTTTGTTTGTTTGGGAAAGTTTTTATTGTACCTTCATTTCTGAAGGACAACTTTGCTCAGTAAAGTGCTCTTGGTTAGAAGTTTTTTCTCTCAGCACTTTGAATATATCATCCCATTCTCCTGGCCTGCAAGATTTCTGCTAAGAAATCTGCTTATAGCCTTGTGGGGGTCCCCTTGTATGAGAGATTTTTTTTTCTTGCTACTTTAAAAATTCTCGCTTTGTCTTGATATCAGACAGTTTTTAAATCATGTGTTTTTAGAAGATAATTTGGATGGACATTTTGGGGTGACCTATTTACTTCATGAACTTGGATATACAAAACTTTCCCCAGGTTTGGGAAGTTCTCAGTCATTATTTCTTTAAATATGCTTTGTATTCCTTTCTTTCTCTCTTCTCCTTCTGGGACTCCATTGTTGTGTAGGGGTCTTTGTTTGTTTGTTTTAATGGTGTCCCATATGTCCTGTAGGATTTCTACATTCCTTTTCTTTTTTTTTTTCTCTTCTGGATGGATAACTTCAGATGATCTGTCTTCAGTCTCATTGCTTCATTCTTCTGCTTGGTCCAATCTGTTCTTGAAGCTCTTGATTGAATTCTTCAGTTTAGTAATTGTGTTCTTCAGATCCAAAATTTCTCTTTGATTCTTTTTATGTTTTCTATTTCTTTGTTGAACTTCTCTTTTTATTCTTGTATTATTTTTCTGATTCCATTTCATTGTTTATCTGTGTTCTTTTGTATCTCTCTGAGCATCTTTAGAACAATTATTCTGAATTTTTTGTCAGGCAATTTGAATATCTCCATTTCTTTATGGTCAGTTATTGGAAATATACTGTGTTCCTTTGGTGGTGCTGTTTCCCTGATTCTTCATGATCCCAGTATCCTTGCATAGGTGTCTATGCATTTGAATGCACAGTCACCTCTTGCAGACTTTATGGACTGACTTCAGTAAGGAAAGACCTTCAGCTGCAAATGGAGGCATGCTGGAGCATGCTGTCACCCCAAGTCTAATGGTGCAGGGAATCATGTGCAGGGGGCTTGTGATAGCTCAGGATCCAGTGGGTCATGGTGACTCATCAGCTCAGTTTGCTGGAGTCCACAACCATCGACAACTGTGTTGTCCTTGGCAAGTGTTGCATGTGTCCATAGAAGCTGCAAGGACCATTGAGGTCATCAGTGGCTTCTCCAGGTCCATCAGCTAGGGACCATGGCAGGCAGCAGTGGTGGCCAGAGTCACTGGTGTGCATACATTCAGCTGTGGGGACCAGCTACACATGACTGTGTTGTGGTAGGGAACAGGTGCAGGCACACATGTAGTGGTGGGAGCCAGGACAAGGAACTGGCTGGGAACAATTGTGGGCATACTAGGCCCTGGCTGTTGGTGTTCACTACTATGGTTGCTGGGTCACACCACAGGCACACAGCAGTGGAAGCTGGTGTTGGAAGTCAGGGGGTGTGGGGGTGCATAGCTGGAGGGGCTAGCTTCAGGTGAGCCCAGTGGGGCAGGCCAGTGACAGGAGACAGGACCAGAACTGGGCTCACAAACAGCTTCAGGGGTCCTGGCTGTCAGTGTACACTTCTGTAGCTGTAGTCTCCTCACAGGCATGCACACAGCAGTAGAGGTCAGTGATGAGGTTCAGGCTGAGGGCATGTAGGAACACAGCTAAGGGGGCTAATTGCAGATAAGCCTGGTGTTGCAGGCCAGTGACAGGATTTAGGGCTGAATCATGACCTGTAAGCAGCTGTGGGGGCCTTGGCTCAGCCATGGAGGGTCTAAGCTGGTGTCTTGCTTTCATGCAGCTGCAGAGGCCTGGGCTGGCAGTTGGTGCAGTTCCCAGCCTCTGGCGGGGGAGGGAGAAAGAGACTCAGGCAGCTGGCAAAAACGAATGTGAATACCCATGAGATGAAAAATGGTGAAATCTGCAGGAATCCATGGCAGCTGTGTTGGCCATAGGTTTCTTCAGTGACAAAAGCTGTTGGGTCCTCTGCAGAGCATGTCACTGGGAACTACAGTCACTCTCACTCTGTGACTATTATTGGTAGTCCCTGCTTTTCCTCCTTATTTCTAGTGATCTCTGTACATCTCAGTCTTGCCACTCTCTGGGTGGCGTGAAACCAAAGTGAGTCCTTCCTGTAGTGGCCCAAAAGGCTGGGGAAGCTGGTTGCTCATCCCACTCTTCGTTTCCCAGCATCAGGAACTCTTTCTAGCTGGAGCATTTCCTGTAGGCACTAAGCAGTGCTGGCTTGGGAAATGAGATGATTCAGGCAAAATGAAGCTCTTCTTCCTTCCCTTTTTGGGAAGTTTTTCTCAGGCTTTTTGTTTCACTGTTTTGCTGAAGTTTCTTACGTGGACTCCAGAGCTCTCCCAGAACTGTTTTTGATCATGGATAGCTATATAATTGTTGATCTTTGTTGGGGGGATGGAGGCTAGGGTCTCCTACACTGCCATCTTGGTGTACCCAGTAAAGGTGACAATTTATATGAAATGGACCGCTTTCTTGAAAAACACAAACTACCAAAAGTCAATATGTAATACCTAATTTAAACAGTCATATACCTATTAAGGAAATTGAATTCATAATTTTAAATCTCCCAAAATCAAATTTCTGTAGCCAAATGGTTTCCATGGATAATTGTATCAAATTTCTAAAGAAGAATTAGCACCAATTCTACACAATCTCTTCTAAGAAATAGAATAGGAGAGAGCAATTTCCAATTGATTTTATGAAGAAATTATTACCCTGCTATCAACACTAAACAATGACAATACAAAAGAGAAAACTATATTCCAATATCCTTCATGAATGTAGATGTAAAATTATTAACAAAATATTAGCAAACCAAATTCAGCAATATATAAAAGGAATTATACATCATGACCAAGGGCTGCAAGGGTGGTTTAATATTGAAAATCAAGCAATGTAATCTATTATATTAACAAGCTAAAGATGAAAAACCACAAAATTGTATCAATCAATGTACACAAAGAATTTTAAAAATTAAACACCATTCATCATAAAAACTCTCAAGAAAAAAACAGGAATAAAGGGTAATTTCCTTGACTTGATAAAGAGCATCTACTAAGAACCTATAGCTAACGTTGTGCTTTCCGATGAAAGAGTTAATTTGCTTTCCCCATAAGACTAGCAAAAAAGCAAGGCTGTCCACTCTTGCCACTCTTATTCAACATAATGTTAGTAATTGTAGCCAGTGAAATAAGGGAGGAAAAGGAAGTAAAAGGCATACAGATCAGAACGATTGCAGATGACACGATCATCTACATAGATAATCCCAAAGAGTCTAACAACAAGAACAACAAAAACAACTCCTAGAACTAATACATGAGTTCAGCAAGGTTGCAGGATACAAGATAAGTATACAAAAATCAATTGTATTTCTATATATTAGCAATGAGTTCTTGGACACTACAATTAAAAATACAACTATTTAAAATTATCCAAATAAAATTAAATACTCAGGTATAAATTAACCAAACCATGTACAGGATCTATATGCTGAAATTTATAAAACACTAATGAAATCAAATAAAACCTAAGTAAATTGATAAACACACTATGTTCATGTATCAGGAGGTACAAGTAAAGACGTCAGTACTATCCAAATTGATCTTTAGGTTCAATGCAATTCCTATCACAATTCCAGCAAGGTATTTTTGGAGACATAGACAAATTTATCTTAACATTTATATGGAATGGCACAGGACCAAGAAGAGCTAATTCAATCTTGAAAAAATAATATATTCAGAGGAATCAATCTACCCAATATTGTCTTGCTATATACCCACAGTAATCAAGACTGTGTGGTATTGGTGGAGTGATAGATACATAGATCAGTGACACAAAATAGAAAACAGAACTAGACCCACACAAATGCACCCAACTGATTTTTTAAAGGAACAAAAGTAATTCAATGGAAGTAAGCTAATCTTTTCAACCACTGGTGCTGGAGCAATTAGACATCCATGGGGGGGAAAGAACCTAGATCGAAACCTCACTGCTTATACAAAAATTAACTCAAAATGAATGATGGACTTAATTTTTAAATGTAAAATTATAAAACTTTTAAGGAAAAAATAGGAAAAAGTCTTTGGGATCTGGGGCTAGGCAAACAGTTTACTTAGACACCACCAGTTTACTTAGACAGCACCAAAAAGCACAATCCATAAAAGCATAAATTGACAAATTAGACTTCATTAAAATTACACTTTAATTCTGTGAAAGACCTTATTGATAGGATGAAAACACAAGCTACAGACTAGGAGAAAACATTTGCAAACCATGTATCCAACAAAAGATTAGTACCTAGGATATATAAAGAACTCCCAAGTTCAACAGTTAAAAAGTGAAATAATCCAATTATAAAATGGGCAAAAGACATACGTAGATATTTCATTGATGAATATATACAGATGGCAAGTACTTGAAAAGATGTTCAATATCATTAAGGAAATGCAAATTAAAATCACAATGAGATATCATTTATCAGAATAGGCTAAAATTGAAAATAATGAAATCACCAAATTCTGGCCAGTATGTGGAGAAACTGAATCAGTAATACATTCCTGGTAGGAATATAAAATGGTACAGCCACTGTGGGAAAGTGTGGTTGTTTCTTAAAAAAACTAACTGTGGTGTATGCAACTACCACACAACCCAGCAATTACACTCTTGGGAACTGACCCCAGAGATACAAAAACTTGTACCTGAAAGTTTATAGCAGCTTTATTCATAATAACCAAAAACTACAAACAACCCAAATGCCCTGCAGTGGGTGAATAGTTAAACAAACTGCTATATCCATACATGGAATACTAATCAGCAATAGAGAGAATCAAAGTATTGATACATCCAACAACATGGATGAATCTCCAGAGAATTTTGCTGAGTGAAAAAAAAAGCAAACTCTGAAAGATTACATACTATGTGATTCCATTTATATAACATTCTTGAAACTACAAAATTATAGAAATAGAGAACAGATTGGTGATTGCTAGGTGTTAACAGGAGAGGTAGCGAGACAGGGAAGAGGGTATGACTATAAAAGGGAAACATGAGGGATACTTGTGTTGGAAATATTCTGTATCTTGACCATATCAATGTCAATATCCTTCTTGTTATATTGCACTATAGATTCGCAAGATGCTACCATTGAGGAGAAATGGGTAAAGGATGTCTCTTGTACTATTCCTTTTACCTGCAAGTGAATCTATAATTATTTCTAATTAAAAGTTTAATTGAAAAGAAAAAATAAGGCAAATGAATGACAAACCAAGGTTTTAGGATACTTAAGTACAGGTGAATTCTCATTCTGAAAAGCTGTGGTAAAAAAATTGAAAGAGGAGGAGCATCAAGATGGCAGAAGAGTAAGATGTGGAGATCACCTTCCTCACCACAAATACATCAGAAATACATCTACATGTGGAACAGCTCCTACAGAACACCTACTGAACGCTGGCAGAAGACCTCAGACCTCCCAAAAGGCAAGAAACCCCCCACATACCTGGGTAGGGAAAAAGAAAAAACAGAGACAAAAGAATAGGGACGGGACCTGCACCAATGGGAGGGAGCTGTGAAGGAGGAAAGGTTTCCACATACAAGGAAGCCCCTTCACTGGAGGAGACGGGGGTGGCGGGGGGGAAGCTTCGGAGCCATGCAATCCCTATCAAACTGCCAATGGCATTTTTCACAGAGCTAGAAAAAAAATTCACAATTTGTATGGAAACACAAAAGACTGTGCATAGCCAAAGCAATCTTGTGAAAGAAAAACGGAGCTGGAGGAATCAGGCTGCCTGACTTCAGTCTAAACTACAAAGCTACAGTAATCAAAACAATATGGTACTGACAGAAAAGCAGAAATATAGATCAGTGGAACAGGATAGAAAGCCCAGAGATAAACCCACACACATATGTCACCTTCTCTTTGATAAAGGAGGCAAGAATATACAGTGGAGAAAAGACAGCCTCTTCAATAAGTGGTGCTAGGAAAACTGGACAGCTACATATAAAAGAATGAAATTAGAACGCTCCCTAATACCATATACAAAAATAAACTCAAAATGAATTAAAGACCTAAATGTAAGGCCAGACACTATCAAACTCCTAGAGGAAAACATAGGTAGAACACTCTATGACATAAATCACAGCAGAATCCTTTTTTACCCACCTCCTAGAGAAATGGAAATTAAAAAAAAATAAATGGGACCTAATGAAACTTAAAAGCTTTTGCACAGCAAAGGAATCCATAAACACGACGAGAAGATAACCCTCATAATGGGAGAAAATATTTGCACATGAAGCAACTGACAAAGGATTAATATCCAAAATTTACAAGCAGCTCATGCAGCTCTCCATATCAAAAAAAACAATCAACCCAATCCAAAATGGGCAGAAGACCTAAATAGACATTGCTCCAAAGAAGACATACAGATTTCCAACAAACACATGAAAGAATGCTCAACATCATTAATCATTAGAGAAATGCAAATCAAAACTACAATGAGATATCATCTCACAGCAGTCAGAATGGCCATCATCAAAAAATCTGCAAACAATAAATGCTGGAGAGGGTGTGGAGAAAAGGGAACCCTCTTGTACTGTTGGTGGGAATGTAAATTGATACAGCCACTGTGGAGAACAGTATGGAGGTTCCTTAAAAAACTAAAAATAGAACTACCATACGACCCAGCAATCCCACTACTGGACATATACCCTGAGAAAACTAATTCAAAAAGAGTCATGAACCACAAGGTTCATTGCAGCTCTATTTACAGTAGCCAGGACATGGAAGCAACCTAAGTATCCATCAACAGATGAATGGATAAGGAAGATGTGGCACATATATACAATGGAATATTACTCAGCCATGAATAGAAACGAAATTGACTTATTTGTAGTGAGGTGGATGGATCTAGAACTGTCTTAGAGAGTGAAGTAAGTCAGGAAGAGAAAAACAATACCATATGCTAACACATATATATGGAATCTAAAAAAAAAACATGGTCATGAAGAACCTAGGGGTAAGACGGGAATAAAGAAACAGACCTGCTATAGAATGGACTTGAGGATATGGAGAGAGGGAAGAGTAGGCTGGGACAAAGTGAGAGAATGGCATGGACATATATACACTACCAAACGTAAAATAGATAGCTAGTGGGAAGCAGCCGCATAGCACAGGGAGATCAGATGGGTGCTTTGTGACCACCTAGAGGGGTGGGGTAGGGAGGGTGGGAAGGAGGGAGACACAAGAGGGAAGAGATATGGGGATATGTGTATATGTATAACTAATTCACTTTGTTATAAAGTGGAAACTAACACACCACTGTAAAGCAATTATACTCCAATAAAGATGTTAAACAAACAAACAAACAAAAATTGAAAGAGAGCTGTTTTTGACTTGGTGACCTCTTCACCCTTTCCTCTCTGGCCATCTTAAAGCATGGACAAATAATTCATCCACGACAGGTTTTTTTTTTTTTAATTTTATTTTATTTATACAGCAGATTCTTATTAGTTATCTATTTTATACATATTAGTCATATATGTCAATCTCAATCTCACAATTCATCCCACCAGCACCACCTCCACCCCCCTCACCCCTTGATGTCCATATATTTGTTCTCTCCATCTGTGTCTCTATTTCTGCCTGTCAAATTGGTTCATCTCTACCATTTTTCTAGATTCCACATATATGCGTTAATATGCGATATTTGTTTTTCTCTTTCTGACTTACGGACTCTGTATGACAGTCTCTAGGTCCATCCATGTCTCTACAAATGACCAACTTTCATTCCTTTTTATGGCTGAGTAATATTCCATTGTATATATGTACCACATCTTCTTTATCCATTCATCTGTTGATGGGCATTTACCTTGCTTCCATGACCTGGCTATTGTAAATACTGCTGCAATGAACATTCAGGTGCATGTGTCTTTTTGAATTATGGTTTTCTCTGGGTATATGCCCAGTAGTGGGATTGCTGGATCATATGATAATTCTATTTTTAGTTTTTTAAGGAACCTCCATACTGTTGTCCATAGAGCCTGTATCAATGTACATTCCCACCAACAGTACAAGAGGGTTCCCTTTTCTCCACACCCTCTCCAGCATTTCTTGTTTGTAGATTTTCTGATGATGCCCATTCTGACTGCTGTGAGATGATACCTCATTGTAGTTTGAGTTGCATGTCCCTAGTAATTAGTGATTTTGAGCAGCTTTTCATGTGCCTCTTGGCCATCTGTATGTCTTCTTTGGAGAAATGTCTATTTTGGTGTTCTGCCCATTTTTTGATTTGGTAGTTTGTTTTTTTTTAATATTGAGCTGCATATGCTGCATAAATATTTTGGAGATTACTCCTTTGTCCATTGATTTGTTTGCAAATATTTTCTCAAATTCTAAAGGTTGTCTTTTTGTCTCGTTTGTAGTTTCCTTTGCTTTGCAAAAGCTTTTAAGTTTCATTAGGTCCCATTTGTTTATTTTTGTTTTTATATCCATTACTCTAGGAGGTGGATTGAAAAAGATATTGTTGTGATTTATGTCAAAGAGTGTTCTTCCTGTGTTTTCCTCTAAGAATTTTATAGTGTCCAGTCTTACATTTAGGTCTTTAATACATTTTGAGTTTATTTTTGTGTGTGGTCTTAGGGACTGTTCTAATTTCCATGTAGCTGTCCCGTTTTCCCAGCACCACTTATTGAAGAGACTGTCTTTTCTCCGTCGTATATCCTCGCCTCCTTTGTAATAGATTAGTTGACCATAGGTGCGTGGGTTTATCCCTGGGCTTTCTATCCTGTTCCATTGATCTATATTTCTGCTTTTGTGCCAGTACCACACTGTCTTGATTACTGTAGCCGTGTAGTATAGCCTGAAGTCAGGGAGTCTGGTTCCTCCAGCTCCGTTTTTTTCCATGATTGCTTTTGCTATTCAGGGTCTTTTGTGTCTCCATACAAATTTTAAGATTTTTGCTCTAGCTGTGTAAAAAATGCCATTGGTAATTTGATCAGGATTGCGTTGAATCTGTATGTTGCTTTGGGTAGAATAGTCATTTTCACATTATTGATTCTTCCAATCCAAGAACGTGGTATATCTCTCCATCTGTTTGTGTCATCTTTGATTTCTTTCATCAGTGTCTTATAGTTTTCTCAGTACAGGTCTTTTTCCTCCTTAGGTAGGTTTATTCCTTGGCATTTTATTCTTTTTGTTGCAATGGTGAATGTGATTGTTTCCTTAATTTCTCTTTCTCACCTTTCATTGTTAGTGTATAGGAATGCAAGATATTTCTGTGCATTATTTTTGTATCCTGCTGCTTTACCAAATTCACTGATCAGCTCTAGTAGTTTTCTAGTGGCATCTTTAGGATTATATATGTATAGTATCATGTCATCTGCAAACAGTGACATCTTTACCTCTTCTTTTCCAATTTGTATTCCTTTTATTTCTTTTTCTTCCCCAATTTCTGTGACTAGGACTTCCAAAACTATGTTGAATAATAGTGGCGAGAGTGGATGTCCTTGCATTTTTCCTGATCTTAGAGGAAATGATTTCAGTTGTTCACCATTGAGAATGATGTTTTCTGTGGGATTATCATATATGGCCTTTATTATGTTGAGGTAGATTCCCTCTATGCCCACTTTGTGGAGCATTTTTATCATAAATGGGTGTTGAATTTGTCAAAAGCTTTTTCTGCATCTCTTGAGATGATCATATGGTTTTTATTCTTCAATTTGTTAATATGGTGTATCACATTGATTGATTTGCATATATTGAAGAATCCTCGCATCCCTGGGATAAATCCCACTTGATCATCTTGTATGATCCTTTTAATATGCTGTTGGATTCTGTTTGCTAGTATTTTGTTGAGAATTTTCGCATCTATATTCATCAGTGATATTGGTCTGTATTTTTCTTTTTTTGTAGTATCTTTGTCTGGTTTTGTTATCAGGGTGATGGTGGCCTTGTAGAATGATTTTGGGTGTGTTCCTTCCTCTGCAATTTTTTGGAAGAGTTTGAGAAGGATGTGTTTTAGTTCTTCTCTAAATGTTTGATAGAATTCACCTGTGAAGCCATCTGGTCCAGGACTTTTGTGTGTTTGAACATTTTTAATCACAGTTTCAATTTCATTACTTGTGATTGGTCTGTTCATATTTTCTATTTCTTCCTGGTTCAATCTTGGAATGTTATACCTTTCTAAGAATGTGTCCATTTCTTCCAGGTTGTCCATTTTATTGGCATAGACTTGCTTGTAGTAGTCTCTTATGATGCTTTGTGTTTCTGCAGTGTCCGTTGTAACTCTCCTTTTTCATTTCTGATTTTACTGATTTGAGTCCTCTTCCTCTTTTTCTTGATGAGTCTGGCTAAAAGCTTATCAATTTTGCTTATCTTCTCAAAGAAGCAGCTTTTAGCTTTATTGATCTTTGCTATTGTTTTCTTTGATTCTATTGCATTTATTTTTCCTCTGATCTTTATGCTTTCTTTCCTTCTACTAACTGGGTTTTGTTTGTTCTTCTTTCTCTAGTTCCTTTAGCTGTTAGGTTAGATTGTTTATTTGATTTTTCTTCTTTCTTGAGGTAGGATTCTATTGGTATAAACTTCCCACTTAGAACTGCTTTTGCTGCATCCCATAGGTTTTGGATCATCGTGTTTTTGTTTTTATTTGTCTCTAGGTAATTTTTGATTTCCTGTTTGATTTCTTAAATGATCTCTTGGTTATTTAGTAATGTACTGTTTAGCCTCCATGTGTTTGTATGTTTTATGTTTTTCCCTGTAATATATTTCTAATCTCATAGCGTTATGGTTGGAAAAGATGCGTGATATGATTTCAATTTTCTTAAATTTACCAGGTCTTGATTTGTGACCCAAGATGTGGTCTATCCTGGAGAATGTTCTTTGTGCACTTGAGACAAAAAAAGTGTAATCTGCTGCGTTTAGATGGAATGTCCTATAAATATCAATTAAATCTATCTGGTCTATTGTGTCATTTAAAGCTTGTGTTTCCTTATTAATTTTCTGTCTGGATGATCTGTCCATTGGTGTAAATGAGGTGTTAAAATCCCCCACTATTATTGTGTTACTGTTGATTTCCTCTTTTATAGCTGTTAACATTTGCCTTATATATTGAGGTGCTCCTATGTTGAGTGCATGTGTATTTATAATTGTTATATCTTCTTCTTGGATTGATCCCTTGATCATTATGTAGTGTCCTTCCTTGTCTCTTGTAACATTCTTTATTTTAAAGTCTATTTTATCTGATATGAGTATTGCTACTCCAGCTTTCTTTTGATTTCCATTTGCATGGAATATCTTTTTCCATCCCCTCACTTTCAGTCTGTATGTGTCCCTAGGTCTGAAGTGGGTCTTTTGTAGACAGCATATATATGGGTGCTGTTTTTGTGTACATTCATCCAGCCTGTGTATTTTGGTTGGAGCATTTAATCCATTAACATTTAAGGTAATTATCTATATGTATGTTCCTATTACCATTTTCTTAATTGTTTTGGATTTGTTTGGGTAGGTCCTTTTCTTTTCTTTTGTTTCCCACTTAGAGAAGTTCCTTTAGAATTTGTTGTAGAGCTGATTTGGTGTTTCTGAATTCTGCTAGCTTTTGCTTGTCTGTAAAGCTTTTGATTTCTC
>NW_020172669.1:340941-372108 GCF_003031525.2 Neophocaena asiaeorientalis asiaeorientalis | reverse complement strand
TTATTCTGTTCTGCGGCAGTGAATTCCACCATTCTGTCTTCCAGGTCACTTATCCGTTCTTCTGCCTCAGTTATTCTGCTATTGATTCCTTCTCGTGTAGTTTTCATTTCAGTTATATTGTTCATCTCTGTTTGTTTGTTCTTTAGTTCCTGTAGGTATTTGTTCTTCAATTCTTCTCAGTCTTTGTTAAACATTACTTGCATCTTGATATTTCCCTCCATTCTTTTTCTGAAGTCCTGGATCATCTTCACTATCATTATTTGGAATTCTTTTTCTGGAAGGTTGCCTATCTCCAGTTCATTTAGTTGTTTTTCTGGGGTTTTATCTTGTTCCTTCATCTGTTACATAGCCCTCTGCCTTTTCATTTTGTCTATCTTTCTGTGAATGTGGTTTTTGTTCCACAGGCTGCAGGATTGTAGTTCTTCTTGCTGCTGCTGTCTGCCCTCTGGTGGATGAGGCTATCTAAGAGGCTTGTGCACGCTTCCTGATGGGAGGCAGTGGTGGTGGGTAGAGCTGGGTGTTGGTCGGGTGGGCAGACCTCAGTAAAACTTTAGTCCATTTGTCTGCTCATGGGTGGGGCTGAGTTCCCTTCCTGTTGGTTGTTTGGCCTGAGGCGACCCAGCCACTGGACCCTGTAGGCCCTTTGGTTGGGCTAATGGCAGACCTCGGGAGGGCTCACGCCAAGCAGTACTTCCTAGAACTTCTGCTGCTAGTGTCCTTGTCCCCATGGTGAGCCACAGCCACCCCCTGCCTCTGCAGGAGACCCTCCATCTCTAGCAGGTAGGTCTGGTTCAATCTCCCATAGGGTCACTGCTCCTTCCCCCTGGGTCCTGATGCACACACTACTTTGTGTGTGCCCTCCAAAGTGGAGTCTCTGTTTCCCCCACACCTGTGAAGTCCTGCAATCAAATCTTGCTAGCCTTCAAAGTCTGATTCTCTGGGAATTCTTCCTCCCATTGCCGGTCCCCCAGGTTGGGAAGCCTGACGTGGGGCTCAGTCCCTTTACTCCAGTGGGTTGACTTCTGTGGTATAATTGTTCTCCGGTTTGTGAGTCACCCACCCAGTGGTTATGGGATTTGATTTTATTGTGATTGTACCCCTCCTACCATCTCATTGTGCCTTCTCCTTTGTCTTTGGATGTGGAGTATATTTTTTGGTGAGTTCCAGTGTCTTCCTGTCGATGACTGTTCACCAGTTAGTTGTGATTCCGGTGCTCTCACAAGAGGGAGTGAGTGCACGTACTTCTACTCCGCCATCTTGAACCAATCTTCTCCATGACAGGTTATTTTTTTACTGCCTATCTAGCTTTGTTGCAGAAAAGGTGAATGTGTAGGAACTAAACAGGACGGGTCCTGGAAATATTTTGTGTAAATTTTATGGATCTTCCCCCCAAGGTCAGTATTCCTTATTACATGACCTTGTTCTTTCACCTGTACAGCTTGGACAAAATGCATTCTGTATGACTGCAGGGGTGAAGAACATGAGTTTGTGAGGGAGCAAGCATGTATATGAATGAGCACAGGCATGCTAAAGCTGGCAAGATTAAGGGAGCAGGGACAAGACAGGTGTTAAGGATAGATGAATGTTGCTACATACCTACAGGGAATTTGCCATTTTCATTCGAAACAAATCTTGAAGACAAAGAAAATGGAAGAGTGGTTAATAAGATTTGTGCCTCTAAAGGTGAAGATTCATTTACCACAGTGCAGGGTACATTATGCCAAGATATTTGGAAGCAATGCCTTTTGCATGAATAAATATGCTTTGTGCTTCCACAGTTTTCATCTTTTTCAGAGGGACCATTGCCAATTGCTTTGCCTAGCTAATAAGTTAGAAATTGCATGCTACGGGCTGTTTTCTCAGGTCTGAAGTCAATTTTCTGATTGATGTTCTTGGTTTTCCCCCATAGGCCCCCACCCCCAGCTCCCCATCCAGAAAATGTGAACAATAGGCCAAATTATATTCATTGAACACAGTTTTAAGCATGAGATCCACTCAGTCTGGTGAAAGTATTAATCAGCTTGCCAATAGTCAAGTTACAAACCCCAAATTCCAGAAATGTAAAACACAAGTATACACTAATACAGTTCTCCTTCAGAAGCTACACAGGACAAGGAGCTTCAAAGAGAAACTCAAGGTTGAACAGTGTTCGAGAGTCCCTCAATGTGGGAGATGACTTTGCTACAAATTGCATCCAAAGAAAGTACATTATCCACGGACAGTATTCTGAAGCAAAGTACAACATCCATGGACAGCATTCCTAGGGAAGGTAGAACATGCATAGACAGCATTCCCAAGAAAGATACCATATCCATGAACACCATCCCCAGGAAAAGTACAGCATCCACAGGTAGTAATTTGAAGCAAAGTGCACATCCCTATTGAAAAGTGTGTCACTCTAGCTAATAAGGGATCCAAGTCCTCATCTCTTTGTGGAAATGTCAACTACCCTAAGTGTCTGATATGGGCAGCATTGGAGAAAGAATGAGAATGAAAGTTGTTCCTGAGTTTATGTTTTCTGTTGTGATCCTGTGAGAGGTAAATAAGTCAATGAGAAAGCAGAGGTTTGCAGCTATCAGATTGGATTTAGAAATGTTTGAAAATCAACAGTTAATCCTCATGGATTTTTTTATTTCCTTGGTAACTTACAGATGTGACAAACTTTTGAGAATGAAAATTGTATCATGGAGCCTGATACAAACATGACCCCATGTGCTTTGCACTCAGAGACACATGGAATTCTAGAACCGTAGAACCATAAATGATCTTAGAGGTATAGCTTCATTTTTTAGATAGGAAACTGCCTAAAGAGTAGACCTGCTGTTTAGATGTTTGTATAACAATTTCAGTGACAACAATTGCAATAATAACAACAATAGAAGTAATAATAGCTAACATTTTTTGAGTTCCTACTATGCCAGGCACTATTCTAAGACCTTTACATGGATTACTAATTTATTCCTAACAACCCTCTGACATCATTTATTATCATAAGCTCCATTTTATAGACAAAGAAAGTGAGACACAGAGAGGTTTAATGACATTGTTCCTCTAATGCCTCTAAAGATTTCCTTATTATAGGGGCTTGGATGATAACATTACCAAACTAGATTGTCAGGCAAAAATCAAGTGGTTGTTCTGATGTAATACATTCTGCTGAATTCTGGATTGCTCTATGTTTCAGTGAAAATATAATTTTCAAGGAAAATCTGTTCCAGTCTATATTTTATGTGGTCTGTTCCTTAACTCCTATTCCAATTATAATAGAGTTTCTTAACTTCCTTGACTTCTGGAAGCTTACTTAAGATATAAGATCAGTGAAGGGTTGACAAGACGTGCTTTGAGTACATAGATTTTGTTGTATTTTTCAATAATGAACAAATAAGTAACAATGCTGAAAGCCATCACAGTTAGTGTATACTTGTGTTTTAAAGGTACCCAGTTGACATATTAGACTTATATTTCAGAAAGTCGTATAATCCATGCATTTTTGTCAAGCCAGAGACTGAAAGTCTTTTCTCTGAGATGCATGTGTTCAACTGGTAGAGGTTGGGAAGAGATTTATAGTTCAGCTTTTATAAAAGACTAGTGCCATTAACATCAATCTCCCTAGCAGTTTCAAAGGAGAGGCAGAGAAGAACAGGTAGCTGGCCAGGGAGAGATAGACAGATAGTTGGACAGAGGCAGGATGGGCAGATAAGGAAGGGCAGACCAAGAAAAAGAGACAGAGACAGGCAGATGGAAAAAAAGAGAGACAGAGGGAAAAACAGATAGATAAAGGGATAGAGGTCAACAGACAAATATAGAACAATGGAAGCATATCAAGAGAGATGGACAGATAGACACAGAGAGGCAGACAGGAGGAGAGGCAGACAAATTGGAAGACAAGATAGGGAGCCAGAAAGAAAGAGGACCAAAGATAGCAGTGAGGAACAGGGAGAGGGAGATGGAGACAGACTGAAGCAAATGGAAAAGACAGAATAAGGGAGAGAGTCTAAAAGAGAGAGAGAGAGAAAGGGGTACAGAGAAAAAGAGAGACTCAGAAACAGAGCTAAAGAACTAGAGGAAGCCAGAAAGTGAGACCAAAACTGAGGGAGGAAGAGAGTCACAAAGAAAAAAGAGAGAATGAAATGGACACAGAGAGAGAAAGGAAGAGAGTCACTCTCATTAAAGAGAGAGCCTAAGAGTCTGACACAATACTGGGGCAGAGGAGTTGTAGAGAGAAGGGGAAGTAGAGCTAGAGACAGGAAGAAGAGAGAAGCAGAGAGAACATACAGAGTGAGTGAAGGAGAAGGAGCAATGGGCAGAGAGAGAAGAGAGCGAGGTGCACACAGAGCCAGAGTCAGACCAACATAGAGAGTAAAAGACACTACAAGAGACAGAAAAACAAAAAAGCAGACAGAAAGGTAGTGAGAGAGAGAAACAAATAGAGAGACAGAGAAACAGTCGGTCAGACAGAGTTATGTTGGAGAAGCAGGGGAGAGAGATAGTGAGCAAGAGATGGGGAGTTAAATTGAGAGACTCAGAGGCTGACAGGCAGCAAGATAGAAAGATGGAGAGAAACAAGTAAGGAGAGAGAAACAGAAAGAGACCAAAAGAAACTGGTGCAGAGAGATGGAGAGGCAGATCCAGAAAGAGAAAAACAGTCAAGAGAGCTAGAAAGAACATGCCAGAGACAGAGATACAGAGAGACTGACTGAGAGACATACTGGGACACACACACTCAGGGAGACAGAGACAGAGGTAAAGGCCAACACAGAGAGAAAGATACAGAGGGACAGAGACACACCAGAAGAGACAACGAAAGAGAGAGTGATCAACCGACTGACAGAGAGACAAACCGACAGAGATCAGAAAGACACGGAGCCAGATGAAAAGTGGAGAGAGAGTGAGAAAGTGAGCCAACTAAATGCACAGACAGAGAGACAGTTAGACAGACTGAGAGATGGCTGGGGGGGAGAGAAAAATAGTGAGAACGGAGTCAGTGACAGGTATGGGGACTGACAGGAAGACAGAGCTCCAGAGAGAAACTGAAAAAGAGAGAGAAGGGGGAGAAAGGGAGAGGAAACAGAGAGGGAGGGGGAGGGAGTAGGAGAAAGAACAAACAAATAGAGACATGACAGAGACATACTGATACAAAAAGGCCAATAGAAAAGTAGTCAGAAACGAGCAATTGGACAGAAAGACTCAATCTGTCAGAAGGAAACAGAGGGAAATAAAAAGAGAGAAAAAGAGATGGATGTTAACTAGACTTATTGCAGTGATCATTTCACAATATATACAAATATCAAATCATTATGTCGTATGCCTGAAACAAATTTAATGTTATATGTCAATTATTTCTCAATTGTAAAAGTATGAAAATCAAAAGAGAGAGAGAGAAAGAAACAGAAAAACAGACTGGGAGGAAAGATTTGCAAAATTTGCAAACCAGATATCTGGTAAGGGTGTAGCATGCAAAACATATAAAGAATTCTTACAACTCAACAACAAAAAGACAACTCAATCGAAAAATGGGTTAAGGACTTGAACAGGCATTTCTCCAAAGAAGATATACAAATGGCCACTAAGCATGTGAAAGGAAACTCAACATCATTAGTCATTAGGGAAATGCAAATCCAAACCGCAAGACACCACTTCTCATCCACTAGGGTGGCTAGAATCTAAGAAACAGAAAATATCAACTGTTTTTGAAGATGTGGGAAATTGGGACCCTCCTAGTCCCACTTGCTGATAAGGATGTAAAATGGTTCTGCTGCTTTGGAAGTTTGGCGGTTCCTCAAAAATCTAAACATAGAATTACCATTGATCTAATATTATAATTTTACTCTTAAGTACATACCCAAGTATATATCCTAAGTATATACTCCAAGTATATACACCCAAGAGAATTGAAAGTAGGTACTCAAATAAATATATGTGCATGCATGTTCATAACAGTAATGTTCACAATAATCAACAGGTAGAAACAGCCCAAATGTCCATCAGTACATGAACGGATAAACAAATTGTGATATATCTCTACTGGAATATTATTCAGCCATAAAAAAGAAATAAAATAGGACTTCCAGTGTCCAGTTCTGCATCTAAGGAGCTTGGAATTCGACACTCAGTCCTAACAACAAATTAGATGTTTATACCAGTTTTATTCATAGTTGCCATAACTGGGAAGCAACCACAATGTCCTTCATTAGGTGAACGGATAAATAAACAGTGGTACATCCAGACAGTGGAATATTATTCAGCACCAAAAAGAAATGAGCTATCAAGCCATGAAAAGACATGGAGGAATCTTACATGCATATTACTAAGTGAAAGAAGCAAATCAGAAAAGGCTACATACTGAATGATGCCAACTGTATGACATTCTGGAAAAGGCAAAACTATGGGGATCGTAAAAAAGATCAGTGATTGCCAGGGGTTGGGAGGAAGAGATGAATAGGCAGAGCACAGAGATTTTTAGGGCAGTGAAAATACTCTGTATGATACCATAATGTTGGAAACATGTCATTCTACATTTCTCTAAACCTATAGAATGTACAACACCAAGAGTGAACCCTAATGTAAACTGTGGACTTTGGATGATTATGGTGTGTCAATGTAGGGTCATCAATTGTATCAAATTTTACCACTCTGGTTATACAATTCTGATAGGGAATGTTGATAATGGGGGAGGCTATATGTGTATGAGGGCAGGGACTATATGGGAAGTCTCTGTATCTTCCTATCATTTTTGCTGTGAACCTTAAACTTCTCTAAAAAAATAAGTTTCAATAAAAGAAAAGGGAAAAAAGAAGGGGAAAAAAGAAATGAAATACTGATACATGTGCTACAATGTGGATGAACCTCGAAAACATTATGCTAAATGTAAAAAGCCAGTCTCACAATTTCACAGATTATATGATTCCATTTACATGTAATATCCAGAATAAGAAATCTATAGAGACAGAAAATAGATTGGTGGTTGCCAGGGGCTAGGGAGGGGGAAATGGGGAGTGACGGCTTAATGAGTACTGGCTCTCCTTTTGAGGTGATGCAAATATTTGGGGACTAGGTAGAGGTGGTGGTTGTACAACATGATGAATGTGTTAAATGCTACTGAACTGTTTACTTTAAAATGGTTAATTTTTATGTTGTGTGAATCTCACCTCAATAAAAAGAGTGAAAGAGACAGAGAGAGAAGAAGAAAATGAGACTAAGAAAGAGAGAAGTAGGGGCTTCCCTGGTGGTGCAGTGGTTGAGAGTCCGCCTGCTGATGCAGGGGACACGGGTTCGTGCCCCGGTCCGGGAAGATCCCACATGCCGCGGAGCGGCTGGGCCCGTGAGCCATGGCCGCTGAGCCTGCGCGTCCGGAGCCTGTGCTCCGCAACGGGAGAGGCCACAACAGTGAGAGGCCCGCGTACCGCAAAAAAAAAAAAAAAAAGAAAGAAAGAGAGAAGTAGACAAAGGGAAAGACAGACACAGACAGTGATAGACAAGGTGACAGAGAGAGAGATGGAAGATAGCCTGAGAGAGAATCAGGCAGACAGACAGACTGCTAGAAGGAAAGGTAAACACAGACAGACAGTCAGATAACAGATAGATACACAGACAGGCAGGCAGGCAGAGAGAGGGAGACGGACAGATGGAGTGAGATAATGACAGAAACAGAGGAGCACAAATAGAGTCTAAAGACAGGGAGATAAAGAGTACAGGTAGACACAGGAGAGGAGAATGCAGACAGAGGACTAATGTGGGGAGATACACAACATAGGACACAGGAAGAGGGAAACAGACACAGAGAGAAGGAGAGAGATAAAAGAAAACTAATAGAGACAGAGAGAAAGAATAGACCAAGAGACAGACCATAAGACAGACTATTGGGAAGGGAGAGAGAGTAACAGAAAAGCAGAGATAGAGAAGAGACTGACAGAGACAGACAGAGGGAGACTGACAGAGACAGTTTGTGATAGACCAAAAGACAAAAAATACAGAAGCTGAGAGAGAAACAGCATGACAGAGAGACCTATGGAGAGAGAAACAGCAGCCAAAAGAGGCAGAGAGTCAGATACGGAGGGAGGAAGAGAGAGAAAGAAAAAGAGAGAAAAACAGTCAGGTGACTAAGAGACAGACAGAAGTTCAAACTGATATAAATACATGCAAACGATCAAAGAAACAAGCAGACAGAAGCAGACTAATGGAGAGACAGGCTGGCAGATTGCATAGATAGCCAGAGCACAGACAGACAGACAGGTATAGAAAGAAACTGACAAAGAGAAGCGAAAAGAGACATATACAGAGATAGAATGACAAAGAATTGACAGAAACAGAGACAAAGAAGCAAATGAACAGAAAGAAAGAGGCACAGAGTGTCAGAGAGACTGACAAAGGGACAGGAAGGCAGCCATACAGCACCATAGTCACACCAAAAGACAGACAGACAGACTGAGAACCAGACATGAGCGACGAAACAGAGACATATTCAAACAAAGAGAGAAAAAGAATATAAAGAGATGGTCAGGGGTCATTGGTAAGAGACAGACAGAGACAGAATAGAAGGCAGGCAGGCAAAACCAGAAATAGACCAATCAAGAGGCAAAATGAGATGCAGCCAGACACAGGGAGGGAGGGATGAGAGAGCGAGAAAAGAGAGAGAGATTGAGAAAGAATGCAGGATGGAGACCAACAGTCAGAGCTGCAGGCCAACAAAGACGTATCAACAGACGGAACCTGAGAGAGAGAGATAGATATACAGAGACAGGAAGCAAGAAGGTAGACAGACAGAGAGAGCATCAAGACAGACAAGGATAGACAGGAGGAGAGAAAGAGACATGGACAGACTGGGAGACTAACAGAGAAACAGCGAGACAGAAACAGAACCAAAAAACAGAAAAACAGACATCTGACATAGAGACAGACACCCAAAAATATGGTCAGAAAAGCAAACTGCAGAATACACAGAGGCACCCTTTCATGCCTCACCCCAACTCTCCCCACCATCACCACTACATATGCCCTTCATTGTTTAGTCTTACATAGAGGATAACGGGGAGGAATTTTCACAAGGTGCCTGCAACATGGTAGAGATTTGTGGGAAGGTTCAAATCATGCTGGGAAGGAGATGGAGTCTGAACAACTTTGCCTTTTGGAAATATCCCAGGGCCCATGTGCTATTAGGTAGGAGAATACTTGTCCCATGTCAATACTGTGAGCATTTGTTCTTTGTCAGTACTGTAGGGTTTGGGTTGTTGTTAACTTTTTTTTTAAGCAAACACATGAAATCTCTCAGAAGTCCATTGTTTGCAGATTTCCCATCATGCTTCCTTCCTCCCTGGAGGAAAATGTTTTGTTTCTTTGATAAAGCAAACTTATCGCTTTTCTCTGTTACAGTTTTCTATTGAGTGTCTTGTTTTCATAGTTTAGAATTCATATAGCTCTCAGGCAAGTTTCTCTAAGATGTGTTTCTATTTAATATTCAGCTGCAGCTCCAAAGAGTTTAACATTATTTTCGTTTTTTTAAATGAAAAATCTAGGGGAAACTTCTCTTCTTCCTATAAGCATTTCACCTTAAGTGTTTTCAAGGGACTTCTGGCTTTTTCTTCATTATGACTGGCATCTGATATTTGCTGCCCCCAACTGTATAAACAATGTGCAGATAAATAAGATGGGCTCCATAGGTGGCCTTTTTGTCACTACCAAGTCTCAGGTGATTTTAGTCAGCCCAGTTCCTGCCCAGAAGGAGAAAGTTATGAGCTAGATGCTAAGAACCAGCTTAGCCTTCCTCCTAGAACCACTGGACATTTTTCATTTGACCTGAGGGAACTAGAGAGTGAGAGGGTGTCTGCATGGTTTATGCTTTGCTAAGATGGAGTACAGGGGACAGAAGTGGTCTGGTCTCCTGGAAAGTTCCCCAGCCTGCTTTGTGGAGGCCACTCACGCTATAGAGAGATGAACAGGAAAGTCAGTCCTCCAGAGCATCAGGTACCTAACGTTTGCAGGAGAAAAAATCACACAGCATGTGATTTAAGATCTAAGTTGGAATGCTGTCTACTGGAACTGTATCCACACTTACCTGGAAAAAAAAAGATATCTTTTTTCTTCTCACTCTTTATGTAATTACTGGATTTTTAGAATTAGGCAGGCTGTAAGATCATGCAGTCCTTAAGTCCCACTTAATCAAGGAAATGAAGGAAGAGTGGTAATATAGTATAGTAAATACTGTAGCCTAGTTAAGTAGGGAGTTTAAGGTCAAAGACAGGCAGTGAGACAAAGAGGTTAGGCCTCAGGCTAACCTGGGCTCTGTGTATCCTGTGTTACATTCAGCTAATGTTTGACCTCTCTGTGCTTCATGAAAAATGGGGGAGACGATAGACATAGGGTGGTTGTGAAGAAATAAATGAGATAATGTAAGTAAGGAGTAATGTGCTTCCTACAGTATCTGGCACATAATAGATGCTTAATATGTTACTTCTTATTATTAGCTCAGAAAGAAGTGACTCAATGGAATTATGGCCTCTTGATTCCAGGTCCAGTTTCCTTTGAAAACTGGGATGTATGGAGTACCCACCAGAGTATAGTGATGTACTTAATATGCACTCTGCCTTTGCAGCACCAGCAGTGCCCTTTGTTGTTGTTATTCTGAATTTTCACAACTTTGGGAGAAACAAGAGCCTAATGAGCATTTTCCTTTAACTACATCACCTCACATTTGCTTCTAATCTTTGGTCATTGTCTGCAGGCCTTCTCAAATAGAGGCTACAGCCTGAGTTAGAATCTGAATTGTCCACAGGCCTCCACATGTTGAATAAATACATCTGTCCAAAGACAATGAAGATTCCAAACTCAGTCAGAGCCACTTCCCCAAACTGGGGACTTGGTAGATCTGAGTAATACTCCAAGTCTGGTACACATTGCTGCAAATCTCTATTATTGGAAGACACGTAGGATGGGAAACCATTCGTCTGCTTGTTGAGCCTAATTGCAGTGTGCAAAGAGCTTGATCAGCAGAGAAGCTCTTTGAAAAGCCCTGCTTCAGGGGCACCAGGCCCGCAGCTCGGAGCTGCTTTGTGTCTTAAAACAGGTCATCTCTATATAGTATCTGGAGTCACCCAAGGGGTGAAACTCCAAAGTAAATTCATGGAGATAGTGATCGATATTCTGCTGAAATCAGGGGGCACTTAGGCTCCTTTTATCTGCATGGACTATTACAAAATTGAACATAGAAATTAAATTCTGAAAATAAGTTGAAGCTCTTGGTATTAAGCTGGGAATTGATTCCAATTTCCTTTATGTTTCAGCCTTTTTCATTTGAAAGGCCACTGCCTATATAAATAGGTTTAGGGGAATTCAAACTTTCTGCTAAGTGCTAATTGCTGTCTTAGGTGTATTGGAAAAAAAATAGAAACTTGGTAGACTTGTCTCCTGTCTACTAGGAGAGTACAATCTAAGACCACATGTAACTTACAAGGGCTTCATTTAGAATAATTGTTTAAGTTGTGATTCACGGATATTTTTCATAACTTGACTTCCCTGCCTCCCTGGCCAAGGAAAATGCCTCAAATCACCCTTCCACCCAAACTTAAAAGCTTGAGTTTGATGGTACTAGCTGCCATCATCAAACAACTTTGATTAACCCCATGGCACCAGTCTCCTTCATATTCCTGTTAATATATAAGAGTGGGAGATAAGCACGTATAGCACTCTTGTTATATTTTCATTGTCACCAGCCTATGTCACACTTGAATAGCCTTTCAGCTGGCCTCCTAGCCTCCAGATGTTTAACCCATCTCTGGCTTGCACACAGCTGTCCCACTGTGATGAAGAGAGAAGACCCTCATAGGAGCCCTCGTTCTGGCTGTGCCAGTGCCTGCCCCTCATGGACACAACCATCCAGCTTGGTTTGGGACTGGGGATAAGGGGCAAATCATCTTCCCCATTCTTCCTTGAATAGACCCTAGTCTCGCTTTTAAATTCCTCATCAGCTAGTTGGGTTTCTTTGTGCTGGGAGACCAGCTTAATTGTTCTTTCCCTTGTGGTAGGCAGTTTTGGCAATGGGAAATCCTTCTTGGAGGGAAATGAGGATCTCAGATTCATATCAAGTTGGGGATGATGGCAGGGATGTTTAAAAGCACTGCTAATTAAGGCAGAGGTAAATCTGACCTCTGGTAGACACCAAGCACTGGTTTGCTGCTGTTATATTACTATCCTCAGCACCTAAAACAAGGAGGACATCTTAACTAAAACATAAGAGAAGACAAAAAGCAAGGTCCCAATGTAGAGAAAGACGAGGCTGTGAGTTTATGAGAAGTCTTGTACTGGCAGTGAAGCAGTTACACTTTAGTCCACTAGGGAAATAAAACCATGTCAGACTACGGATGTGGCTCAAATTCATGATTTTGTAATTGTTCCTGGAGTGTCCTGTCTGGATGGGAAAAATGGTGAGTACAAACAGTGTCTGCTGGCAAGCCCGTTGACTCTTGTTAATGGGAAGCTTAAGAGGAATGTGTAAGCTGGGAAATGCACTGGCCTTTCACCAACTGCTTGAATTGTCACAGTACCAATTTCTCTTCACACCACTGATGCCTTCTCGGAAGTGAGAACTTGTGGTCTGTTTGATTCAGGGGTTATAATTCATCATAGGCTGTGGAGAACAAATAACAGGTCCTGAAAAGGGGCTTAAAGTTGGAGCTGACCAACCAAATTTTCTTTCCTGGCAGTCTTTAGTACTTCATTGACATCTTTTGTCTCTACTCTTTAAATCCTTACTTAAGAACCAGTTGAACTCAGGACTTTCTCTAAACTTAATTCATTTATAATAATGCAGGAGGGAGGATGAGCATTAAGCTCCATCAAATAGATGACTACCTTTGCAGCAGTAGATCTTAGACTGATCAGGAAATTCACTGCATTGTTTTAATACCTTCATTAATGGTACCTTTCAACTAGGGGCTCACCCGTGTAGGGAACTCGGTCCTTCTTCTTCCACTGGATCTTCATACAGTAGCCACTGCAGCGTTCTGCATATAGTGGATAAGCAATAAGTGATATCACATGGACTGTTTGGTTTTTCATGTTTCTCATCTCTCAGCAATTTAGAATCTAGATTGCAGAAAATAGAGGAGCACATTTTACTATGACTTCTTCCTCCAATAGTTCAAGTGCATTCTTATCTTTAAATCAAGCCTATAGAACAGGCGAGGAGTCCCCAAATTTCTCCCCATCTGTGCTAAAGTACCAAGCTTTCTGTTTTGTTTTGTTTTATTTATTTATTTATTTATTTATTTTCGGCTGCATTGGGTCTTCGTTGCTGCCCACAGGCTTTTCTCTAGTTACAGTGAACGGGGGCTATTCTTCCTTGTGGTGCGTGGGCTTCTCATTGTGGTGGCCTCTCCCACTGCGGAGCACTGGGCTCTAGGCACGTGGGCTTCAGTAGTTGTGGCTCGCAGGCTCTAGAGCACAGGCTCGGTAGTTGTGGTGCATGGGCTTAGTTGCTCTGTGGCATGTGGGATCTTCCTGGACCAGGGCTCAAACCCATGTCCCCTGCATTGGCAGGTGGATTCTTAACCACTGCACCACCAGGGAAGTCCCCAAGTTTTCTGTTTTGTTTTTTTTGCTTGTTTTTTTTGTTTGTTTGTTTGTTTGTTTGCGGTACGCGGGCCTCTCACCGCCGTGGCCTCTCCCGTTGCGGAACACAGGCATCGGGCGTGCAGGCTCAGCGGCCATGGCTCATGGGCCCAGCAGCTCCGCGGCATGTGGGATCTTCCCGGACCGGGGCACGAACCCGTGTCCCCTGCATCGGCAGGCGGACTCTCAACCACTGTGCCACCAGGGAAGCCCCAGCAAGTTTTCTGTTTTAATGTAAATTTTTTTCAAGGCAGGGATCATGTGAATCTAGATGTTGGATGTTATAGTTGTTTATCAATGATAGCTATTACCATTTGTGCTATACTTTACATTTTTTAAGAGCTCTGAATTAACAGAGGAAAGAAAAGGGAAGGAAGATACTGATTTAGCATAGTAGACAATATGAAGTCAAAAATACTTGGGTTCAAATCCTGGCACTGCCATATCCTAACTGTGTGATCTTGGATTATTTGCTTCTCTTTGAGACTCTGTTTCCTCAGCTTTAAAACAGAAGTAATATCTCCGTTCCAACCTTGTCAGATTGTTGCAAAGATTAAGTAAGGTAATACACTGAAATCCTCTAGCACAGTGATGGACACAAAGTCGAAGTTAGGGGTCTGTAAATTATTATTATGTCTGTGCTCCACAAAGACAGAGCAAGAGAATCATCCTGTGATGCAGTAATTGAGAGGAAATCCTTTTCAAATTTATGTTTTCTAAATTTTTCTCAGTGTCTGATTTTGAAAGCATGATGTATATTTCAATTCCTGCCCATCATAAATGCAGCACATCATATTTTCTCACTTTATTGCATGGGCTTAATTAATAGATAGAGTATTGTTAGGATTCCAAATTATTTGAAGCCTCCACATACCCAGCTGGTATCCCTATCTTTCTCCTTAAACCCTGGTGTGTGTATGATTTTTTTTAACATATATGAGTGTATGTGTGTGTGTTCATATACACACAGACACATAGCAACAATCTTATGAAGAATTCAAAATGCTGTATTTGGACTGCCAGATTATAATGTTTAATGTTATAAAGTTGAAAACAGGTAAAGTAGAAATTTTACTGAGTCTTAGATTAGACAAAGCCTCACACAGTCATCTAATTCAACTCCTATTCCCTACCCTACCACCTCAATACAGAATCACATGTGACACATTCCTGACAGGCATTCATCTAGCTTGTGTTTAAATATTCCAAATGATATTAAGATCACTGCTTTAAAATGCAGCTAGTCCCTTCTCCATGGACTTCATGGGTTTTTGTGGGGATCCCATGAGCTGACATGTCAGCCGTAGACCATAGTGCTGGGTACCTAAAGGTTAACTATTATTATCACTTTGTAGTGGGACCACTCTAATTATTACAAATGTATTTCTTGTATCGAACCTTAAGCTGCTATGGTCCTCTAAATATTTGAATACAGCTCAATGCTCTCAAGTTTTCTCCTCACTATGCTAAATATTCTAGTTACTTCAAAATGCACCTCATAAGAGATGGTTTCCAAACACTTCACCCCAGTTGCTTCCCTTTGGTGATATTTCAGTATTGCTCTTATTACCTGCCCATCACAGCAGAACACAGCGGCCAGAGCAGAAAACTGTGTCTGTTATTTCTCAGCCTCTAGAGTCCACTTAATTAGGCTTCTATTAATACAGCCTGAGTTACATCTGCTTTTCTGGAAGCTACTTCATATTGTTATCTCATATTCAAGTTGGAAACTAATCCCCTAGATCTTTGTAATGTGAGTTACAGTGAAGTCATATTTCCTCCATTCTGTTCTTCTATGGCTACCCTCCATTTTTTCCTGTGTTAACATTCCACTTTCATAATTCTGGATTTGTCATTCCAGCCACTTTTCCTCATATAAATAAAGATAGATATAATAACAAAGCTAGGAGATAGTGACATTCACTGTCTTCTCGCTCAGAATATTCTCAGCAATTTATTAGTCCAAGTGCTGGTTTTCACCATCACCTTAGCACCACTCTGATCCTTCATGAAAGCCATAGTAAATCATGTGGTCTGATCCTTTCTTGTTTCCCAGAGCTTTCAGCTTCTGCTCAGTTCTGTCCTATCTTCAGGAGAAATCACATTCTACTCTAGCTTGTCAAAACAATATAGAGTAGTGGCTGGCAGTATAGTGTATGAGAAAGAGCATGAGCTTTAATAGCAGACAGATTCGGATTTAAATACTAACAGTGCCACTTACTAGCTGTGTAGCTTTGGACAAGCTACTTAAAACATCTCTAAGCCTTAGTTTTCTGTGTCTTTAAGATTTTAACAAGATAGCTTCTATACAATAGTGCCTAGAAGATACTCAATAAATGGTGGTGACAATTGTTTTGGAAACTCAGTTCTATAATCAAGTGTGTTTACTCCCAAGCTTTATCTTATCTACAGTTGTAACAAGCAAGCCTGTTATAACTTCATCAAAAAATCATATATTAAAATATTGCATAGGACATGGGCAAGTAGAGAGCCCTGTAGCAACTATTAGAGGCCTCCTTCCAAACTGTTGTCAATCCATTCATCACTACTCTTTGAGTACAACTCTTCAACCAGCTAGGAATACAGCTATAACTAAATTATCATCTGATCCATATTTATTCGTCTTTTTTATAAGGCAACTCTGAAGGATTTGCTGTAAAGCTGTCATTCTAGTATCCTTTTCAAAGAAAAAAGTATCTACTTAACCAGACATGTTCTCACACTGGAGTCTCTGGTCACCACTTACTTTCTTAAGTACTTATACATCATCTGTTTAATAAACCATTCTTTTACAATGATAGCCAACAAGCTCAGCAAGCTGTCATTTAAAAAAATTTGTTTCCCCTCCCTTTGAGAAAGAAAGGGGAGAAAAGCATAAGAAAGATGGTCCATGTGGTCGTAAGGGTAGCTTCTCAAGCTTTCTTTTACTTCAAAGGCAACACTTCAGTACACCCTGGACCAAGGAAAATTATATATGATTATGTGAAAACACTTAACTTGGCATAGGTTTCTGGGGGGAGGAGGCAGTGGTTAGAGCTATCTGGAATCAAAAGGCTAATTTTCTTTATCAGAAACAAAGCTAGTTTGACTCTCTTGAGTTCCTCATGTTTAAATATTACATTGTTCTCTGTCTCTCCCTCTCTATCCCCCTTTAATTAGTGTATCCATCTGTTTTCCTGGTACTAAGGGGAGGCTCATTGGTTGGTAATTACAGCTATGTCCCTGGGATCCTACTTTGCAAATGTGCTTCACATTCATGACCTTCCAGGCTCAGGTAACAGTTGCTTTTTTCTGGGATTCTATTGCTTATCTTTGTTGGCACCTGTTATTTCCTCCTACTTCACTCAAGCCAGGAATTTACTTCCCTAGAGTTTCTCAGACTACTCCTCAGTGAATCTGACCCTTTGCTTAGATGTCCCTGACCCCTTATTAGAAATTAATTATGACCCAGGGCCTCCAGGACAAAATTAGGATCCAAAATTCCCATCTATCAGAAAGTATATGAGGGATGGCAACTGTGCCCAGCATACCATACCTTTAAGAAATGCTCATTAGAAAAAATGAGAGGAGTCCAGAGTGTCAATTGGATGAGTGAATGGAGGTAAGGATGAGCAGTTTGCAAGCTTGAACACTTTGCCAGCAGTTGGCTGAGTGCCTTTGCACTGATTCCTCTGGTTCCTTCTCCTTAGTCAGAAGGCATATGTATTCCTCTCAGGGCAATCTTCTCAAACCAACCATGAAGCTCCTGCAGGATCTGATCTTAACTTTCCTATTCAGTACCATCTCCTACTCTGTCTCCACTACCATGGTCATCATGGTTTTTAAATCAAAATTTGAATAAAAAATTAAAACAAGTGTTTGGACCAAAACCGCTTTTTTAATTTATCCATATTGCAGCCCCATTTTACAGAGAAGGAAACTAAGCTCCAAGAGGTTAATTAATTAACCCAAGGTAATACAGCAAGTAAGTGGTAATTCTGGGACTCAGATCCAAGTCTCTCTGACTCCAGAGCCAAAGCTCTTAGCCATCATTGTGTCTACCTTCGATGCCATTTTATTCATGAGTGGATAGAATGCTGTGAAAGGCAGACAGCCCTCTGCCTGAACACTTAGGATGAACTGTAGCTTTACCAGACACTCCCCCACTGCTCTTCACTCAGATCAGTATTCTCACAGATGTCCAATCTCATGTATGCCTGCCCCTTTGGTTTAGCTCATGCTGTTCCCTTCCCACACCTTTCACTTGCACTTTAACCTCTTCCTCCTCTCTGCCGATGAAATTGTACCCATCGTTTAAATTCCATTTGTTCCAAGAAGGCTTTCCTCACCAACTTCTCCCCTCCCATGCCTCTATGGCACTTGTTGCAACTCCAACATTTAGCACTTTATTATACACTATTTAGTGTTTATGCCTCTCTTTGAAGTCAGAAATCATGTTTTATATTTTTGTGTATCTCCATATCACCTTGCACAGGGTCAGTTTTATAGATGTTCAATAAATATTTGCTTTGACTCTAGTAGGTATATAATAACCAACCGAATTCATTGTGTAATATGTATTGAATATTTTCTGAGAGTTCTCCTAGCCACTCTTCCCATTATGAGAAATTAAACCTATGCCACAGTCTTCAAATGAGTGTAAAAATACTTTGCAATATCTAGACACAGTACTAAAATCTCTTATCTTTAACTTGCACTCCTGACAACACCTAAATTAGTATAACGGGACAGTTGAAAAGGGTACTGGTGAATTAACTGAACCAGTCAAGATGTGGGTTCTACTGTCATCTCTGACACTTATTATGAGACCTGGGACATGTCCTTAACTTCTCTGAGCCCTAGTTTCCTTATCTAGTAGATGGGGATAATAATACCTACTTTCCCCACCTTAGTGGGTTGTTAAGAAAATGTAAATGAGAAAATAAATTTATTGGCATGTGTTGTAAAATATAAAGCATTATGCAGAACTGGGCTATTAGAATATTATATTTTCTAAGCATTTTTAATTATCTGGGAAAGAGAGCCACAGTTATCAATTATTTAGAAGTAATTCCATTACTTCCTGTGGAAAGGACTCTAGCTTAGTCCTCAAAGCAAGTATTAGACTTGGCACAGGGTTTCTGTGAGTTGGCCAGGATTCCTTCAGTGATAGAATCATATGTTCCTGATCTAAAAATTGACCACTGTGGGCACAAAGAGGAAACCACTTTGTTTTCACTAGGTAATAGGGCAGCTCTCTCTGGCTGCACAGTTGGGGCCTTTTGTAATGGTACTTGCTTGCTGTGCTGCCCTTGGGGTGAGTTAATGAACCACTAGAGAGCTGCTCTGAATTAAAAAGGTCATACCTGACATGAGCCATTTCAGCACAAACATCCTGTTCTTTTCCCCTCTTCAAGGGGGAGATTTTATTTAAGACCATCTGTGATTTAATGAAAACTTAAATTGTGTGGATGGCAGAATGGCCCTTGCAAGTAAATGTCAGGAGAAAAAACCCACCAGGAATTACAGGATCATAAAATGGGAGAGGTGAAAGACCCTTTAGGGATTATGGAGTCCAACTGCCTCATCTCACAGGTGAGGAAACTAACATCCAGAAAAAGGAAGTGACTTATTCAAGATCACACAGTAAACTTAGTGACAGAGCTGACACTAGAAGTCAAGTTTCTCCCAAGTCTTCATACTTCTTGCCCACCGTACTTTCCTCTACATCTGTTCATTTAAGTTAGACTTTAGCAACTTTTTAAGAAGTGGTAGCAATTTTAGTGACATTCTCTAAATTGGAAAAGCTGCCTGTAGTCTACTAGCCAGGAACATCTGGAATGTCCCATCCCCATTTATTTAGAATCGGGCACTTACTGTTTTTAGGGAAATCATTTTCCACACCTTAAATTTTCTATCATCTCCACAGAGGAGTCAAGCAACTATTTCACATCTACATACTACACAGTATTTCTAAGTTGTTTAAATCTAAAGGAAAATGAACAGGCACCATCTTCATGAGCAGTTGGGTGGCATGGTGGGATAGAACATCAGAGTAAACTGAAAGAGTTAATTTAGCTTCAATATAATTGACAGGGACCTTGAACAAGTCACCTAACCTGCCTCTGTCAAATGGAAACCACAGTACTAGCAGCACGTCTGTGTTCCCTCTCTGGTTTGCCCTTTTGCCCTTAGATCGCACTTCAACCAACACCTTGACTCCAACCCCCACTTCCTTCCGAACCTTCGAAACACTGTCCATCGAATTTTCTTGGTTCTCTTGAAGACCTTTTCCTGCTTCCCCTTCCCTTTACCCACCTTAGCCAACTGGCCACTCTTCTGAGTGTTGTGATGGGGCTCCACAAGTGCCCTGGGCTACCTACATGTCCTGAGATTCTATCATTAATATTTGATGCTATATGTCAGATTTTCCCAGATTAGGAATTCAGGACATCTAGCTCTGCTGTAACCCTGAATCCTGAGTATCTTGCTCTGGCTCCCTGGGTCCTGTACCTAATACATTCTATTCTTAGGTGACTTCCTTTGAGTGGCCAGACCATTAAGTGTGATTGAATAATACTTTAGATAACAGAATTGGGGTGATCTGAAAGCTGTGTAATTTGGAAGCGTTTCGTGTGTGTGTGTGTGTGTGTGTGTGTGTGTGTGCGCGCACACAATAATTTAATCCCTCTACTTTGAAAAGAAAAGATAAAAAATATTCTTTACAGATTGGATATGTCAAGTAAACTGCTTTAAGAATCCGCAGCACTGATTGTAACTTAAGGCAAAGGCAATTACGTGAACTAAATCCACACGGTTAACCTAGTTCCACTGCTCTTCTGGGAATCAGGGTGCTGTCTGTGACCAGGAGTGGCTGCCCTTCTTCAGCTAAAACTTCCTTTTTTCCCCCATGTGTATTTTGCTTCAGCTATATAAGTCTTTTAAACTCCTAAATTAGGGTTTTGTTGAACATTTTAAGACTCCTTAAAAGCTCTCCTGGTGACAGACTATAATAATCCATCTCCTCAGAAAACTGCTTTATGGAGTGTGTTAATACTGGTGAGCTATAGGAAGCACTGATCCTTTTGGGCTTTCTAGTTCTAGCTAAAGTCACTCACTTGGTTGTTGTGAATTCTTCAACCCTTTGAGTCACTATGGGACTTCTGTAGCCATGGCTTTATCTGTGGCAGATCTAAGGTTCACTTTGGTGGGCAGGGTGACCCTATATAAAGCATGTCCCAAGTATGGAGTAGGAAAATTCTCAAACTAAGTAGCAAAAAATAATAAGTTCCAGTGATGTCTCCAAGCCACTTGGGCCTTAATTTTGGAGAGCAGCAACTAGTAGTATAACCTGCATTGACCCAGAAGAACAGAGGAAACAAGATTAATTCTCAAGACACATGGGACCTGAGCCTCTTCTATTCAGCACTCTAGAGCAGGGTTCAGTAAACTCTAGCCTGTAGGTGAAATCTGACCCATTGCCTGTTTCTATAAATAAAATTTTATTGGAACATAGCCATGCCAATTGTTTACATATTGTTTCTGACTGCTTTAGACTACAGGTACAGAGTGGAGTAGTATGACAGAGGCTACATGGCCCACAAAGCCTAAAATATTTACAATCTGGCCCTTTATAGAGGTTTGGCAACCTCTGCTCTAGATTAAAAACTGGGGCTTGAATGGAAATACAAAGGTTGCTTGGATTGCACTGTTAAGTGAAAGTAATTTGTAAGTTATATAGCTACAATCCCATAATACTTTTTAAACAAAATAATTTTGTTGTGTATGCTTTTTGAAAGTTCACACAGTAAAGAAAGATGTGAAAATCACAATAACGACACCTGGAGAGAACACCTATTAACATTTTGGCATATACCTTTTCTGGCTTTATGGCCAGCGTGTCAGTTTTTTAAATAAAAACAATTGAAACATATGGTACACACTGTTTTTTAGCCTGATTTTTTCACTTATCAATGTACCTTGGCATCTTTCCATGTCAGTAAACATAGATCTACATCATTATTCCTACTGGCTACAGAGTATTCCATTTATAAATATATCATTTAATTTATTTAACCAATCCTCTATTATTGGACAGTTGGATTGTTCCTAATTTATTTTCTTCTTATGGCAATGCAGACATTCATCATATGTATGTCTTTTCACACTTGTATTTTTTATATTCTTTTCCAATTTTTCATAAATCATCAGTTACTTTTATGATGTCAGAAAAATCCTACAGCCCTCTCTTTTAGGGTGAATGGATGTTTCCATAAATGGCAAGAGATTTCAATTGTATTAATGCAGACACAGAGCCAGAGGGACTAGGAGGTCACCTTCCCTCACAGGTAGGTTGAATTAGTATACCCACCCAAGATCATTAAATAACAGTTTTGCCACTTAAAGCATGTGCATCTCAATAGGTTTTTGTGAAAGCTTCTAGTCACATTAAATATTAAAGAGTGACGGTGAAGCATTGCTTCAAGAGAACATAATGGCCCAAAGGAAACTGGAAGGCTCTATTAAAAGAATAGGCCAAAAAAAGCCCCACAGCTCTTCTAGCAGGATCAAATTTCTGATGGAGATAATAGAGCTAGCAGTCAGAAGAGGTGAGAAAGACAGGAAGGCACTATGCCCTGTGGAAATGGGCTAAAGACAAAATGCACTCGGAGGCCCAAGAAGCTCCTCTGTGCCCCTGAGCATTATTAGGGGAGATGGGAAATGGGCACAGAGGTGGCACTATCCCTGGACCGTTCCTGTGAAACAACCACACCCCCATTGCTGCAGCAGGCATTCACATGAATGAGGTTCTTAGGTCACCTTAAAACGCCTTAATTCAGACTTACTGGAGATTCACCTGAACACAGGGAACTCTGCTGACTGTAGGTAGACCACCTGGATGGGCATTTTTCAGCAGATTTGGAAAACAGGGAACCAGTGTGTGGGGAAGCATAAAAGTCAGTGTTAACCAAATCGAATAGTTTAATGACATCACGAAAAAGAAGAGAGCGGCAAGAATATTGTGTCTGTTTGAAAATACTCAGCCAGTAGTAGAAATGCATTCTCCCTGTGGTGATCCATCGTCCAGATGGAAAAGCAGACTGGGCCTTAATATTCTGCACAATCATTCACGTGTGAACAGTTAGCCTTTAAAAATGAGATGTCAACACTCGGTTTTTACCCAACACTTTCCTTCCAAGTTGCCTTAAGTGCTCCGTGACATCAGTGATAGGTAAAGAGATGCTCAATTACGCAGACATGGGAGGCAGAGAAATTTCTGCTTTCTTCCTTCTCAAGCCTGTGATCCTCAGTCTTTCTCCCCTACCACTCACAGGCCTCTCTTTTGCTTCTGCACACTGTCTTCAAGAAGAGAGCTGTCCTATGGCTGCCCTCCCTTGTCTCTCTTCTTCAGAAGCCAAGCAATAGAATACTATTTGCTCCGAGATCCCCTCTGCTTAAATGATCTCACAGGATGCATCTTCAGTAGCAGCCAGGGTACCAGCAACAGAGCTGCTTGGAGGACTTTCAGGAACTTTACTGACTCTAACCCAGAGCTTCCTAACCTTCATTAATTGTGTCATATACCTCCTAGTTTGCAAACTTGTGAGAGCAATAACTAATATCCCAGTGAGAGGAACAAGTGCTATCTCTGCATGAAAAGGCTTCCTTGCTTTCCTACACTGAGGGGATGTCTGCAGTCCCTTGGATAAGCCTGCCAAGCTGGAAACCCTGCTATAATTTGGGACACAAATCTGAACTGTATTGAAAAGAACAGGTCTATCTCTACTCAGCTTTTTCTGTCTATCCACATCTTTTTTTCCTTCCTTTTTTTTTTTTTTTTTTTTTTTGTGGTATGTGGGCCTCTCACTGTTGTGGCCTCTCCCGTTTCAGAGCACGGGCTCCAGACATGCAGGCTCAGCGGCCATGGCCCATGGGCCCAGCCATTCCGCGGCATGTGGAATCTTCCCAGACCGGGGCACGAACCCGTGTCCCCTGCATCGGCAGGCGGACTCTCAACCACTGCGCCACCAGGGAAGCCCCTTCCTTTTTTTAAAAATCAAACTTTTAAATTTTGTGATAATTGAAGAGTCACATGATGTTTGTAAGAAATAATACAGAGATCCTATATACCTTTCACCCAGTAACATCTTGCAAAACTGTAGTACAGTAGCACAACCAGGATATTGACATTGGTACAGTCAAAATGCAGAACAGTTCCATCACCACACGATCCCTCATGTTACCCTACCTCCCTCCTGCCATATACTAGCTACTAATATGTTATCCATTTCTATAATTTTGGCATTTCAAGAATATCATATAACTGGAATTGTACAGTATGTAATCTTCCTGAATTGGCTTTTTTTCACTCAGCATAATTCCCTTGAAAATCATTCAAATAATGGTGTGTATCAGTAGTTGACTGTGTAGTATTCCATTGTATGGATGTGCCACAGCTTAACATTCATCTCTTGAGAGCATCTTGTTTTTTTCCAGTTTTTTTCTATTATGAATAAAGATACTATGCATATTCATGTACATGATTTTGTGTGAACATAAATCTTCATTTCTCAGGGATGAATGTCTAGAGTACAATTGCTGAGTCATCTGGTAGGTGAATATTGAATTTTTTAAAGGAAAAGATAAACTTTTCCAGAATGACTCTTCCATTTAACAGTACCACCAGCAATGTATGAGCAATTCGGTCTCTTCACATCCTCACCAGCATTTGGCGTAGTCAATTTTTTATTCTTTTAGCCATTCTGAAGGTGTGTAGTAGTCTCTCATTGTGATTTTAATTTGCATTTCCCTAATGGTTAATGATGTTGAAGATCTCTTCATGTGCATGTTTCTTTGGTGAAATATCTCTTCACATCGTTTGCACAATTTCTAATTGAATCTTTTTCTTTGTTTTTCTATTGAGTTTTATATATACTCTAGATACCATTCATTTGTTAAATCTGTGGTTTGCAAATATTTTTTACTACTCCTCAGGATGCCTTTCATCTTCTTAACAAGGTCTTTTGCAGATCAAAAGTTTTAATTTTGTTGAAATCTAGTTTATCAATTTTTCCCTTTATGGGTCATGTTTTTGGTGTCAAAGTTAAGAACTCTTTGCCTATCACTAGTTCCCAAAGATTTTCCCCTGTTTTTCTTCTAAAGTTTTACATTTAATGGTTAAGTCTATGTTTCATCTTGAGTTAATTTTTGTATAAGGTATATGATTTAGGTCAAGTATCTTTCTTTCTTTCTTTCTTTCTTTCTTTTTCTTTCTTTCTTCTTTTGCAGATCAAAAGTTTTAATTTTGTTGAAATCTAGTTTATCAATTTTTCCCTTTATGGGTCATGTTTTTGGTGTCAAAGTTAAGAACTCTTTGCCTATCACTAGTTCCCAAAGATTTTCCCCTGTTTTTCTTCTAAAGTTTTACATTTAATGGTTAAGTCTATGTTTCATCTTGAGTTAATTTTTGTATAAGGTATATGATTTAGGTCAAGTATCTTTCTTTCTTTCTTTCTTTCTTTCTTTTTCTTTCTTTCTTTCTTTCTTTTTCTTTCTTTCTTTCTTTCTTTTTCTTTCTTCCTTTCTTCCTTTCTTTCTTTCTTCACATGCCCAATTGCCTGAACAGCATTTGTTGAAAATCACTGAATTGGTTTTGTACCTTTTTCAAAAATGATGAATATTTGTTTGGGACACATCTTTTTTACCCCTGACAGTATCACCTCCATTCACATCTCCAAAACTGACAAAAGAGAGTTAAGACAGCCAAGGATGTTATGTCAGTGTGCTTTTTAGTAAATAATACTATATAAATAATAGTAGCTAACATATATGGAGTGTTTCCTATGTGCCAGAAACTTTTCATACCTTATTTTATTTATTCCTCACAACATCCTATAATGCACATACTATTATTACCATTTTGCAGATGAGAAAACTGACTCAGAGAAGTTAAGTACCTTGCTCATGGTTAGTGGTGAATCTGAGAGTCAAACCCAGGTTTTGATTCAGGGCCTATCTTAACCACTAGGCTACCCCTTCTCTCAACACCAGTTCTTCATGTGCCAGACTGTCCAACCACCCTGCGTAAGAACCAATACTCTAATCTATAATCATTATAATGAGAGCAACAAAGGACTTATTCCTGTTTTGAAAGTGATGGTAAGTCTGCACTGGTTTACAACCCCTGGTTTATATCAATGACCTTCTCACTCTTTAGGAAGAAATTCTAACTAGGGCAACAAACCCCTACATGTCACCAATTCCACCTTACCAGCTGCTACAGTATAAACCATCAGACTGCTCTGAGGCAATGCTCCTTTCCACATTCCATTCTTGGCTGTGGGATCCTTCTGTGTGTATATGTGTGTTTATATGTGGGGGACAAAGGGAAAGAGGGAAGGCTAGTGAAGGTTTGCAGGGACTTGGGCCAGGGTCAAGATTGGAAAGAGCAAACAGAGGAAGGGAAGCAGAGGCTATAGTTGGACTGATTTTCTGAAACTCCAATTTGTTAGTTTTCTAGCAAGAGAATCGTAGTATGTAAAATTACTCAAACTTCCCTCTTTCACCCATGTTGCTTGAGATCTTCACCCAAACATGAACATATTGGTGCCCTGGATGATCCAGAAAACCACCTGGAACCCCCTCAATGACCACTCTGGCTAAACACTCTTTATTGAAAACTGCTATGGCTCCAAATGCAGTTGTTATTGCTGTGAGGCCTCAAACATATGGAAAGTGTATATGGAAAACTTCCTAGCAGTTGAGCAGCCTGGCTGATTAGCTGTGATGCTTTTAGTGTCTCTGAATTTGATCTGGGCCAGTGCTTCCTAAATTCTCCAAAGATGACCTTGTATTATGTAAAGGGAACAGTTTTGTTGATTATCAGACCTTGAGATTCACATTTCCTTATTCTCTCCTACTTAACTGCTTGCCTTCCATTTTGCATCCATTGAGCTTTGGGGAAGCAATATTGTAGTTTGAGCTGGTTGGAGGGGTGGGGAAGCATGAAGGCATAAAGAGGACAAAAGTAGAAAGGTAGTTGTTAATTAACAACACGTGTTTTGGAAAACGTTTTATTCAAATTCAAAAAGAACTCAGCTGCACAAATCCATGGGTAATACAAAAATTATGATGGAGTTTTTTCACTGGTGAAAACCATTCCTCCTCATGGCACTTGGAAAATATCCTGACACGCCAACTCCAAACACCTAACTTACATCCTGGTTTCAGAAATTTTTCCAGAATTCATGACATTTTAAGCTGTCTGAAAATGCCTATAAATGTGTCAATGGTAAAGCCAGGGGGAAAACAGGAAAATATTTTATCTCTGGAAGACAACCTTGAGCTATGAAGAAGGGTTCTGTGGGCAATGATAGAGATTTTGAGTTTAATATTCATTGTTTTCTTAAAGAGGGTGGTCAATCTGAGGCTGTTATTACAAATACCCACTTATCCCTTGGAGCACTTGAGCTATAGAACTTCAGGGACAATTTGGACTAGGAATGAGCATAAGCGCTTTGAGTCTCATTGCCTAAGCAGTCTTCAAGTTTCCAATTGCCTTTCTTATCTTGCAGATTCTTTCCTCCTCATTGAAAGAATTCCAATAACTGAAAGGCCACAGGCATTCTAATTAATTTTTTTGTACTGGAAAGCAAGACAGAGAAGTCATCTCCTGCCTCCTGGAAAAATAAGATATTCTTTTCTCTTTAGAAATTGTCTCTGGGGAAAAAGGCCATCCTCCCTACCTGCACTGCCCTCCTAGAAGCATCCCTTTGCATAAGGAAGCACCTTACTTTGATACCTGGGAAGAGGGAGTGAACTGTACTGGTTTGAGAAAATTAGGAAAGAGAAACCACATGGTAATTTAAACAGAGGAAGTTTACTGTAGCTATTAACAATAATGGGGGATTGGCTAGTGAAAAGTAAAGAGAACTGTAAAGAACGTAGGAATAGCAAATATAAGGAACAACCACTATACTGTAAGACTGAGTTAAAGCACCCAAGAGAGAACCCTTCCAAAAGGGATGAGATCCAGACGTTGCAGGAGAGGGCACAGCTGTGGTTCACTGGATAGCAGAGAAATTGCTGTGGTGCTTTGCTGGCAGAACTTTCTGGAATTATGACTCCTGGAACTTTCTAGAAATCTGCCCAGTGGAACTTTTGGAATATCTACCCTCTACAGTGACAGGAGAGCTGTTCACAGGGAGGTATCTCAACATAAGACACTTCACTACAAAACTGCCTGAGGGAGGGGTACTGGGAGAAGCTTCTGGGTGCTTCTGATTGCCACGTACTACAGAAACTGCAGGCCCTGCAGGAACCTAGTGCTGGGAAGGCTGTGTGTGCTGCTGGACATAGGAAACTGGGGGCCTAGGCTGCAGGAGCCTGCCAGGTGAACGCACCAGCACACTGGGACCAGGAAACACAGCTCCTTCCTGCTGAAATGTCTCTCTCCTGCCCCCTACTGACAAAGCTTAACACTGTGCCAGCTGGCAAAGGTAAAATATTTAAAGGGCCAAGAACTCTTTACACAGAGCAAGCAATAAGGGTGAATTTGAAGGTAAGAGGCAACAAATTGATAACTGGCACACCAACCTAGCTCAGGTAATAGTAACTCTCTAATAGTGTTAGCTCCTAGCCCCAGCTCATGTTCTGAGTGATCTCTCTTCCTCTTACAATTTGGGATGAGGAGATAGAAATCAGTTACCCTTTGTCTCCCTATCTTTTATCGCCTCTCCCCACATCCTATGTAACAACAGCCACAGGGGAAAATAGCAGCTATAGCTCTTATCTCCACTACTCAACCTCTTCTTCTCTGACTACTAAAATCAGGTTACCTTCAACTCTTTGTTCTCCAGCTACCTTTGCTGTACCAGTTGGGATGGGGACAAGCATTTACTTAATGTCTAACATATAGCAGATTGCAGTAGAGGTGGCAGAGTTCAGTGGTTAAAAGCATGGGCTTTGGAGTCAAGCTTGGATTAGAATCCTCACTCTGCTACTTACTGCCTGTGTGATCTTGGGCAAGTTGCTTAACTTCTTTGAACCACCATCTCTTCAACTGTAAATGGAGATAATCATACCTGCAACTCAAGAGTGTTGTGAGGATTAGGCATAAGTAATGTACCAAATATAATGCCTGACACCTATTGCTCCTCCATAAAGTGAGAATCATAATAACTCCTGCCTCATAAGGTTGTTGTAAGGATAACATGCAAATAAAACGCTTAATGCAGTAAGTTACACAGGAAGGTGCTCAATAAGTGATAGCTCTACATAGAGGTGTACCTATCAGGCATTGTGCTATGTACTTTACATTTGTTAATTTGTTTACTGTCTTATTTCCCCTTTGTCTTCCCCCCATTCACCCTAGCCTCCCTACTCTGTGCTTCTGCCTACAGAAGGAACAAAAACAATATTCTTGACCAGCTGACTGCCTGCTGCTCTCATGAGCAAACCTAGACCACCAGCCAGACACTCCTCTCAGCCCAGAGGCCCTCTTGAGATGGAGACAGAAGGGCTTAGTTATTCATTCTGGCTTATGACAAAAGGTCTCCATCCCTTGGCAAAAAACTAATTTCCTTAGTAGTTACACAATTGCTTCTTTGAAGTTGGTTACACACCAAGGGAAGAAAGAGCCAACTCACAGACCTCTAAATCATCCTAAAATCGAAGTCTCATTCTACTTCCAGTCATTAGAGAGAGACTTGGAAGAAAAAGGAAATGAGACTAAATCGTGTTGAAAAGAGCACGTTTTTCTACTGTCAGAGCGATATGCCCCTGGCAGAGTGCAGACCAAGTGACACATACAAAACTCCTGCTTTACTGAAAAAACTTCAGGTGCTTCATAAGCAGCCATTTATACTCATGTATGAATATCTGGTTGGTCTACTGCATAAGTGAAATCTCTGGGTAAGACATCTTAACCTTTTTTGAACTCATGCAACTTAGCAGGAGGCAGGGATAAATATAAAAAGTGGAGAAGTCTGTAACTGTCTAATCAGTCTCTCCCACTGGGCATGCTTGTTAGAGCTCTTCCACTCTATGGAGCCTGAGCCATTATTTTCAGTGTATGTTCCATAGGCATCGATCCTACCCAAGGAGCCACTGCTTCACAAGGAAATCCCATACATAAGGGAAAGGGCTTTGTTTTGTTGGAGATCTCTTTATATTACAGTTGATGAGGAGTGAAGGGGCCATTTCTGGGATATTTCCTTGGAACTCACAAATAAATACTTGTAGCAAGTCCTTTGCCTCCTGGCTACTATGCAACATGCCATTTGAAACTGTTCGTTAGTGTGCACTCCAAGTTCCTTTGTATGTCCAACTTGCGATCTTAGAGGTGTCCCAGAAAGTAAACTATACATGATATTCCTGAGCTTTTCTTTTAAACATACATTTGTGAGGATTCCTACTTCGTTGATTGTATTATTTCATTTATTCCTACTTATTTTATTTTATTACTAAGCAAGAATTTCAGGTTTAATACCCCAACACTAGGGTACGCTGAACACTTCATGCCCAATGTTGTTGCTTAGACATTCCTTCCAGGCAGAAACTGTGATTCTGACTCATCCATTTACCCAGCCTATACGTAAGGAAATTTGCAACTGACATCTACTCACAATAGCTAGTATAGCTGCAGCCATCACCTCTAGAGAAATAGGAATTAGTCATCTTGCCAGTTTCCCACACATCCTATCCAACTTTCTGAGCAATTTCATTAGCATTCCTACAAAGTAAAATTAACACTAAATGGCAAAGACAAGCTTACCCAAACCAAGGCCTTGGAATCCAGCCAGTCCCCCAACAGAGAAGCAATTGCTACTCATTGCAACACAGTGAGTGGACATGTACAGGTGGGGATAGATGGCAGTAAGGTGCCTAAGCAGAGACTGCATGTTCACGTGGAGTGGATCTGCTACCCAGAGACCTGGATATTGAACTAGCATAACAAAGGATTTTAAAGGGCACAAAAACATGGCACTTTTATTTCCATTGCTTCTAATGGTTTGAACAAAGAACTCCCTGTTGTCCAGCCTCTGCCATTTTTTAAAAAAAAATTTGCTTTCTCTACTCAAGCAGGAGACAGCAAGCACAGCTACCCAGTCTCCCACTGTATGTCTCTGCTTCCCAGCTACCCCTACCTGACTCACCTTCCATTGCCTGGAGTGGAAAAACTATACATGTTGGGATATTTTCCTTTTTAGGCTCAAAACATCACTGAGAGGCATTTTTAAAAATCTCTTTACAGGAACCAAAGAGCATGTTTAACAGATTAAAAGTGATTAGAAGATCATCCCCTGGGAAAACAGAGTAAGAGGAGATAGATTAATATTTCTGTTGAAAAGGGGTTCTTTTGCATTGGGGTTTAATATAAGTGATAACTTTGATCACAGTGGTTTTCTTGAACATTAAGACAGATTACTTAAGGAGACTGCAGCTGTGGGTAGGATTATCTGCTTATTATGCTGCATGCCCCGGTGAAGATAGGTCCACAACCTCCAGGCTGATATTCAGCCAATGTGCCCTGGATGGTCATACCAGTTTTAAAATATTGGAAAACTTCTCTTCCAGTTGGTAAAT
>NW_020172669.1:335465-340460 GCF_003031525.2 Neophocaena asiaeorientalis asiaeorientalis | reverse complement strand
CAACATAAGTGATAACCAGCCATTCCTGCCAATAAATAATCACTGTCCAGATCCCCCCTAAGTGACTGCCTGTCACCCAGGCCATCTTGATCCTCCTGGTATCCTCCAGACTTCCCACGGTCTAGCAATAATGGATTGACCTCTGGCACAACAAGGGGATTTCCTGGGCCCTACTCCAGTGGTAAGGTTCTGTTTGGTTGCTCATGCCATACTGGTGTTTGAATATTTTGAATATCATTCCTAGTTCCCCTGATCTTATTCCCATGACTTCAGATCATTTCTGTAGACAGAACCAACCAGCTAACCAGAGAACCCCTAGTAGAGTTTCTGTTCTGCTCTTATGTAGGCTAGCTTCAGTTAGTGAAAGAAGAAATTAATAGGGAAAATATTAGCAAGATTAACTTGGGGAAAATTTGTATAAAATTTGGGGAAAGCATTTTTACTTAAAAAAATAACCAGTAAATACTGTGAGCCACAATTAGTGTCAGGTAGTACAGTGCTGTCAGCAAATTGAAGGAGATCAAACTCGGCTGTTTGTTCATTCACTATGCCATATCCCAGAGCATAGTTAGCGGTATATAAGGTACCATCCCTACCCTCAAAGTTCTTACAACCCAGCAGAGGAAATATCGCAGGTTACCAGATAATTATTCATACAAGGTAAAATACTGATGGCCATTTAGAGAATCGTACTAGCACGAAGTATCTCTTAGATATGTATTGAATACAATGTCAGCATACTTTCTGTTGTACAAGGGAACCCCCAGACTGGAAAATGTTCAGTTCGTATAAGAAAAAATAAGAGGGGGTTCACTTAGACAAAACCAGACTATCATCTCTGTGATAGTAAATTAGTACTAACTACAATGATGAGTAATATTTAATGCTACAAACCCTGATTACCAAAGAAAAGCTTATTGAAATCAGTACAATGATGCAAGACAGACCATTGAAGGATTCCTTCTGCTCCTATGATGGAAACAAATTGGATAATTTTGATTCCTTATCATCCTCTATGAAATTGTATTTGCTAATAGAATGAAAATATCATTGGTAAAGAAAGAAGAGCAGAGATGAATCATTATAATGAGTGTTCAAATAAACAGCATCAGATTCAGAATGTTACATTATTATATTGCCTAAATAAAACCAACCAGGATTTCCCACTGCAAACAGTCAGGCCTTTGTGTATAACACACTTGTTTAAAGTGTAGTGACTAGAACACTTATTCCTCCTAGGTGATGCTGGAGTTGGTACTACTGTCGCAGAGACTTTCTGGAAACCCAATTGAATTCTCCTGTGTGAGGTTCTCTTAGCCATCTCGGAGAGGATGCATCCTTCTTAATTTGTTGGTATCCATTTGGCTTTCTTCATTTCTGGTTAGCAATCTTCTGCTCCAGACTTCCTACCACCAGCTGGAATGGGTAGGGGAATGCAGGCTGATATATCTCGTACCATCATTAACCCGCTCACCTTCCAGCCTCATGCTGGGGTCTCTGACACTTGCCAAATGGCTTCCCTATGTGAGAAGTTCATAGGGATTGAAGTTGCATCAGTGGGTGGTAGGGAAGGGGCTCCCTAGGTGTCAGACATCACATTTGTCTTACTCTTGCCTCATTCACTGAATCAATTCTCACTGAGTACCTACTGTGCACTAAGTGTAGCCTCTTTTACTTTATTCCTAGAAGTCTATATTCCCTTCCTTTCCCACATGTTTTGGCCAATTCACTGGTATCCTGAAATGCATCAACCTCAATTCTCCCCTCTGATGAGCTTAAGTGGACTTTAATAATCCCTGCTAAATTGTCTTGTGACTCTGTCATATGAATAAAGGCTATGGACTCTAGGTTAGATTGTAAGCATCAAATTAATTTTACTGCAAAGGTCAGGCTGCTCTCCTGGTGTTCTGTTGTGCTTGAAGGTTAGTCACTGCATGCTTGACCAAAACCTTCCTGTCTGAGCTGTATTCAAAACAGATTTCAAGATATAGCCAGATTGAGAGCCAGACATTTGGAGATAAAGACTGTGTACTTTGACCCCCTGGAAAAAGCAAGCAGCTGCAGTGATTTTATATATATATACAATACATCATCATCATCTCCAGGAGATGATAGGCATTAAGCTCAGCACCTCTTGCTCCCAAAGCAAATGTCTGCTCATCTTTTCCACATAGCTGCTCATGTCAGAGAAAAGGAATATTTCTTCCCAAATGACTTCTAAACTTGCTGAGAAGTGCTGCCCCTAGGGAAGCAGGACCTATCAGTGGAGTTTGGCTCAAAAAAAGACATAATCGTATTCAGATAATGGCAGATACCTTTATCCTGGTTCCCTTTAACCTTCATCTGTCTTCCTAATTTACCTCGGGTTCTCTCTTTCCAGCTCACCTCTCTTGGCCAAGCCTGTTGTGAGTTCATGCACTCCTGACGTATGTGTCTAATATACTCATCAGTTCAAGTTCTACAAGTAACATTCATGTAATAATAACTTGCCATTTATATTCCTGGAAAAATCCAAAGATGGTATCTGAGGCTCTCAGGTCATATCCAGGCTATTGTCAGAGCTACAATACCTTGAGGCTATAGGGGCTGGGGTCACAAACTTCTTATATCATGACAGTTCCTTTGGGCACAATTGTGGTCTCTTTCAAATTTCCTTAGAAGAGACAGCAATAGTCAATTTTCTATTCCAGAGAATAGAGGGAGATATAGTCAGATTGCAATTCTGAATTTAATTTTTCTCAATGAGAAATTTACAAATAGACCTAGGGAAGCTCTGTAGCCTTTTGTTCCTTACAACGTTCAGCTTTCACCTGTGACAGTCATACTGCTGACCCACTGTGTGCAGGACGCGTGTGTTCAGTGGTTGAGTTGTTTTCTTTTTTTCTGAGTAATCCTCATCCTCTGCCCAAGTCTCCTATAGCCAGTTGTGTTTGCAAGACAAGGCCAGGTGAGATGTATAGCCTGAGGCTCTGGAGCAGAGGAAAGCAGAAAGTGAAGTGACTCAGGAAGGCATCATCTGGAATACTGAACACCAGCTAAGTCACTAAAACAGATCCAAAATGTTTTTTTTTCAGGAAAATTCAATCCCTCCTTGCAGATACCCTATGAGGGGGCTAACATTCCATCTGGACAGACACATAAGTCAAACACCTTAATTTCTGAAACAGAATGACAGCTTGGCCAGTTTTTATGTCTAATAGCTAAAACATGTGGGCCTCTCTTCAGCCCACAACAGACTGTCGGCCTTCCATGTGCTCACTAGAGCACTCCCTCTTGAATTACCTGCCCTATAGCTCTTAGCTATATATAGGGACACGCCAACCAGATGTGCTTGCCTAAGAAGTGCTGTCTCCAGGGAAGCAGGCCCTATCATCAGTGGAGTCTGGTTCCAAAATGACATGATCATATTCAAATAATGGCAGACACTTCTGTCCTGGTTCCCTATAACCTCATCTGTCCTTCTCATGTACCTCATGCTCTCTCCTGTTCACCTCCTATGTGTACCCCTTTTGTGAGTGCATTCACTGCTGATGGAAATGTCTAATATACTTGTCAGGTTAAGTTCTCCTGGTATCTTTCATGGAGGAGCTTACCAACATCCCACCTTTAAGATTTTCTTACTCTTTTCCTCTAACCAGTAGGACAAACAGGATTGTCACTTCATACTCAGGTCTCCTATGGAGTCTTGTTCGGTCTTCATTTTGTGTGTGAATTTGCCAACCTCTAGCCCCAAGTAGATTATAAATTATCTGAGGGAAGTAACTGTCTTTTGTTTCTCTCGTGTCCCTCTCAGTCTAACAAAAACATAATAGGGGCTCAATAAGTACCGTTTGTTCATTCATGAAACTAGGAAATACTATTCAAATGGACTATACTGTTTCTGGATTCCAGTGTACTCTTTTTTTCTTCTCAGAAATGAAATTTTACTCTGAGGTTGTATTGTACTCTGCCAGAAGTAAAAATGTACTCTGTGGATCTGTGCTTTGAACTACAATCAGATATTCCAATTGTAGTGGCTTAAGGAATCTACGCTTCTCACTGTAGCTGAGAGAGTGGCTGAAAACTCTGACCTACTGCATTCAGTAGGTGCTGCTATCATCAAAGGAGCAGCCCAAAGCCCTTTGCCTCTGTACCTTGGCTCTCTTTCTAACCCAAATTCTGATGTGGGGTGGTCGTACTGCCTCTGCTAATTTTCACTTAACCTCTCCATGCCTCCCTGTTTTCTTCAAAAAAGCCCATCAATATCGACCTGCCTTCCAGGGATGTTTTGAGGACATAATGCTGATAAGAAAACATTCTCTATGAGAGAATATTGATGGCAGTTGTTTTGTAGCCACAGAAAGAGAGGGCACTCAGCAGTAATTGGGGGCCATGTTTAGCCACCCAACCACCCATTATCGTTAGTACTCAGATTGATTCTAATGCATCATAATAATGCAGCTTGTGATCCACATGTAGGGGGGTAATTTATTGTCAGGTGGTGATTGTTAGTAATGACAAGCTGTTTGAACATATTCAGAACATAGTTGTACACATTTCTTGTTTTTCTTTCTTCCTTTGTCTATCCTATTTTCTCCTTTTATATTGCATATTATGGTATTGTTTTTATTCTTTAAATAAGCTTAGTGTCTCAATGAACAGCTAGAATACAGGAGACTGATTTGGAAAAGCAGTTTAAGTAGGCAAGTCCAATTTAAGAATGGTGGTGGATTTTATCACTCAGCTTTATTAATGGGCCTCATTCCCACTGTATCGCATTTCTTCCCCCAACACATTCGTATAAAAGCCCTTGCCTCTCCCATTAACCCCTTTGGCTGGTGTTAACTCATTCCTGGGCATTTGTTGCCATAGCTGCAGCCACCCCTCAGCTGGAGCCCTCGTGCTAGCCCCTGCAGAGGCCATGAGGGGCTGGCCTGCTTATTCCAGGCGTCAGCTGTTAGGCGGAGGCCAAGAGCCTTGCAACCTCAGAGGTCAAACAGCCTGTCCCATGCGTTT
>NW_020172669.1:319533-335314 GCF_003031525.2 Neophocaena asiaeorientalis asiaeorientalis | reverse complement strand
CAGACCCAAGGCTGGGAAACATGTGTGGGAATATTACCAGCACTCTTCCTCCCTCACCCCCTCCTGGGCGCCCAAGCAGGTAGCCTAGCACCATATTCAAAAAGATGATCGATATTTCCACTCTGTTGTTTGAATCTCTTCCTTCAACACCTGCGGCAGCTGTGGGGAATTGTGCACAACTTGCGTCTGTTCACTGAAATAATTGCCAACAGTTTTATGGAGCGTCTCGTGTGTATTTTTGCCCGTTTACAGATTTGATTATATCGTTTGTAGAATGGAAACGTTGCTTTCCACTGCTTACTCTCATTCTTATAGATCTTCAAGGAGAGACCTTTTTAAAAACAAAATGGAAATGACATGCAAATGGTTATGTTAATATCACACAGGCAAAAGTCAGGGCCTTCAGAAGGCTCCTCAGGCGCAAACTCATCACATCTTGTACACATGGCTGAGTCACCAGCCTGCACCGTCCTAAGAGAAATAACCAGGAAGAGAAAATGTTAGATGCCTGTGATGTGTGACTACTTTCTGCCCTAGGCTTCAGCACCGACATAGGCCAGAGCAAACACAACTCTCACACATGCAGATTGGACAGGTTCAGTGGGATTTGAGGAAGATGTTCAAAGGTGGAAAGTTTCCACATAGACCAGTAATACAGAGTTGGAAAAGAAATTTTAATTTTGTCTGTGTTGTGCCAGCTTTGCCAGACAGGTGGCAAGGCTAAATCTGTGGATTCGCTCCAGACTTTAGAAATTCATAACCATCTAGTCCTTTACCTTGACTTTAACAGCACTGATATCATAGCATCAACAACAGCAGCAGAGCCACACAACATTAACAGCTAACATTTATGGAGTATCCTATACCCTTCAAAATACTTTTACAATAAATATCTCTTGTTTAAACATCTCACCAACCCTGTAAGATCAGTATTATTGCTGTCTGTGTTTTTGAGATGAGGGAACCAAAGCTCAGAAACATTAAGTGACTTGCCCAAAGTCACATAGCTGGCAAATAACCTAGCCTTCTGACCCCAAAACCCTGAGGTACCCCTGCTAGGCAATACACACAGCCCTGTCACCCTGCTCACTAGCCCACTGCCACCGCCATGTCCCCAGATCTCTGGGTAAACAAATTAAGACCCATGCAGGGATTTGCTTGAAAAACAAAAGGAAAGTAGCCTTGTTACAAAAGAATTACTGACTCTCCGTATGGGTTCACTACTAAATGATAACCTTTGACACTCGTGTTTGTTCATGCATTACCAACTACTGGGCAAGATGGAGGTGGGTGGGGGAAGCCAGGCAGAGGGGAGGGATATGAAGGAGAACACCACAAATTAAAGCTCCTGGCAACTGAAGAATCCTTCCGAAATTCAGATAAAACATTTCTGAAGAGACAGCGTCATTATACATAGTACTACTATAAAGATAAGCAAGGAATAATGAACACAAAATTCAGAATAGTGGTATCTCCGAGGGGAGATGGAAGGAATTACAGGAGGGGCACACAGTGGCCTTTAAAGGTAATAGTTATATTCTTTTTCTTCAACTGCATGTCGGACATACAATTTTCATTGCACCATAGTTTTTTATACTTCACACTTGTCTCATAAATTCCTCTTTGTACCTACTCAATATTTAATTTTTAAAAAATAGAAGAAAGTGTGAGTCAGTGGAAAAATAGGATTTGATATACAGAAATCAACTTTACATTTTTAAGGAACACTGCTCTTGAAAGCTAAGTGCACTTTGATAAAATCCTTAGCAAGCTTGCTCTGACAGTGTCTTCCAGTGACATACCAGTTAGCTTCTCAAGAAGTTGTGATTTGTGAGGAGGGCATGCTTTCCCAGAATTTTGCTAGGGTCGTTGAGCATTTCAGCTGCCTTGCCCCTCCCTTCTCATCCCCTCCTTTTTGACAGTGAACTTCTAGCATCTGGAAGAGGAAAGAACAGTGGCATGGTCATTTGGGAATTTGAAGTTAAGTGCTTGAACTGTAACTGTGGCTTTATGGGTTGTTACCCAAAGACATATTATCTTTAGGCTTTCCTTGGTGTTGGACCTGACAGAGAATGCAGTCAACGAGTGGGCTTGTGTATTTATTTTCATCACTGGTTGGTTTCTCTCTGGCCAGTCTAGGCATGCTGTAAGTACAGGCTGACAGGAATTATGGCTTTTCTTCATGTGGAAATAAGTGGATAAGCAAATACTCTCAGCCTTATTTTGTTTCCAATTCATTATTTACAGGGAATTCACCCTTTGTAATCATTTTCAAATCAAATTTGCTCTACCAATCCCTGTAAGGTTTGCTCTGGAGATCATCACCAATGTAGACGTCTTTTATTTTTTAACCTCTTTTGTCTCCTCCATGTTAATGCCAATTTAAAAAAAAAAGAAATACAAATGGATTAAAGGTGATGTCACTAGTGGCCTGGAGATTCACTCAGGAAGAAAATTTAAGTTACAGCAGAAATGGATAAAAGGAAAGCAAGTCAATAACTCACATGTGTTTGCTATTCAGACTACTATTGTTGTATTAAAATATTCAGGAGAGCTATTGAATTAAGTGGGGAAAAAAATACATCATATATAAGATAGATTCCAGGAAAGGCACTATTGTTAATACTGTTCCAGAATCACAAACCGTTGACCAAATCACTTGCGTATGGATTATTCCTGGAGTAGGCTGACACATACAGTGGGTGTCCCCTGCTCAGCTGTCACAGAGGTCACAGCCATGACCTCCCTTTCTAACCTCCCTTTGTCTTACTGGAAAGCTTGCCATGAAGAGCAACCTCTTCTCCTGCCTACCACATTGCCTCCCATCCTGGTCATGGATAATCGAGACGTAATACTAAGTTATTCTGGTTTTCTTTCACCACAGATGGGGTGATCACAAAAGAGAGCCTGGATGCAATGCCATCCATGCTTTTGGAGAAAAAAGCAAGTGGGTTTTGGCAGCAGATCTGATGGGTTTGTGGTATGTATATACAGTGGGGGCGGAGGGTAACACTAGAAAATCTTTTGAGGATTTTATTACCAGTACCACTTTTAGAAAATACATCGATCAGATGAGAGGCATATAAATTAGTCCTGCTTTTCTTTCTAGCAGTGCTCTTGGTAAATAATTGGTTAAAGAGAAGCCATCTTATTCTTTTTTGTTTAAATATATTCCCCACTGTTATTAATGGCTGGTTCCTATACTGGTACTTTCCTGCCCTTTTCACCTGACGTAATCATAACACTCCCCTCTCTCCTCACCCACAATGGCCCCTGCTTTCCATAAGATATCAGAGGTAATACCCACTATGGTTAATATATTAATAATAATTACTGGCATTCTACTTATTAAGCTAGGCATTGCAGTGGGTCTTTTTTTTCACATATTTTCTCCTTTAACCCTTACCACAACCCAATGAGATAGGTACTTGTTATTATCATTTTTCAGACGTAGAAAATGAAGAACAGAGACATTAAGTCACTTTCTTAGCATCACACAGATAATAAGTTTCGGGCCAAGATTAGAACTTGGATCTAATCCAAAGAGCATGATCCTAACTCCTGTTACAACCCCATTTTTTCTTCATTCAAGGTCACACAGCATTAAGGGTTGAGAGTTTGTTATTCTTAGTCTGGCCAAAGGCATGATGGGGATTGCTGGAAGTGTGTTGCAGTTTTCAAAAAAACCTCAATCATTTTGAAAAATGAAGGGTAGTGGGGATGGTGTGAAGTTCTGTATAGTAAAGTCTATTGTTTTCTGATTATTTGTCAAATTGAGGTGGAGTTTGAAAATTCAAGTTAGGCTGCCTATAGAGGTGAAGAAGCTAGAAAGGGGCCAGGGCTGCTGGCCCAAAGCAGAGCCATTAGTCACTGCCTCCTGCGGCTGTATGTGTATATATAGCATTGCCCTTAGTATTTGAGGATGACTCTGCTGAGGCAGCTAGTTCTCAAGCCAAAGTTCCCATTATCAGTAGGATTTAACACTTGACTTGTTTATAGTGGTCATGGCCAGTGTCCTACCCCCCCCCGACTTAGACCATGGCCTTGCAGCCAGTGACTTGCAAAGCAAGTCAACAACATAGGCTAATACCCATCCTCTCAGAGTCCAACGAACTGGAGAACACAAAATGACTCCAGTTTTTTAACATTCTACTTTTAGGAGCAAGGAATAATAAGTAAACTGATATGGAAAATATTCTCCACTCATGCCCATCCCCCCAAATAAGAACAATTTCTATTCTAGGTTTTAGACTTAGCACAAATACAACCTTATCTCCTACACTTTTAAGATATCCACAGTACCATAATTGACTTATATTTCAAAACTCACTTTAAAATAACCTTCTCCAGCTTAACATCACTTCCTCTATGCTCCCCTCCCTCCTCCACCACCACCTCTCGTCCTAGCAAAGTGGCTACCTCCCCTTTCTTCATATCTGTTTAGCCATTATCAAACAATAATTTTGTTTTCGCGTTTGTCTCTCCCATTAGTCTATGAACCCTTCAAAGGGCAGGGAAACATGGATTTTTCACCTTGGTACCATCAAACGCTGTGTGGATTTAACATGTTTGTTAAATTAATATTCAGAATGTATCCTGAAGCCCTGCCATAACCTCACTCAAAGATTCAGGTACGCCTAGCACATATTGACCACCTGTGTTGTTTTTACCACAACCCTGTGAAAGGGGTGGTACCATTCTTATTTATAGATGAGAAAACAAACTCTGTTTCTCAAATTTGTAGTGGGAATGAGAGTTATCTAGGGTGCTTGTTCAACAGGCAGATTCCCCAGCGCCACCCAGATGAAAACCTCAGCCAGGGACCCTGGAACTTGGCTATTTAGCAAGTGCTGCAGGTGATTCTGGTGCACATGGTTGGAATGCACTTGGACAAACACGGGTGTAAGTGATTGCTGCACTGCGAGTAAATAGTGGAGCCAGAGTTCAAACTCAGCCCTCCTAGTTCCAGATCTAGCCCATGCTATATTTATCTTTGTTGTACTCTATCTCCTATGGCAAGGAAGTGGACTGAAACATGTTGGAAAGATTTTCAGCAAAAAGGGCTAAAGCAAAACGGCTTGTAGATTAACCCCAGGGCTGTCTATTTTTTGCTCCTCCAAGAGATCTTGCCAGACTTCCAACAGCATAGTAGCAGGTTTGCCAAATCATCTCTTATGCAACTTACCTCAGAAAAGCATTGACCACAGGACTTTGGGAACTTTCAGAGTTTATGCTTCTAATTTGTTCTTTCTCCATTTCCCCCTCCACCACCGACCATGCCATTAACCTAAAGAGCATGCTCAGTACCTGAAATGCAATTAGTTGATTTGTTAAATATTAAGATTTATAGTTGAAAACCAGTAGCTACAATATTTGGGACCTGACAGTAATGTTAATGTGTCTGTTTCAAAACTAGGAAAAGAAATGTGAGGCTTAACAGGCCAATTAGTGGAGATGTTAAAGTAGCTGATATATGGTAGTATTTTTTGTGGCCCAATTATTCTTTTGGTGCTTTTAAAAAATATTAATTAATTAATTTATTTATTTATTTATTTTGGCTGCACTGGGTCTTAGTTGCAGCACACAGGATCTTCATTGCGGCATGCGGGATCTTTAGTTGCAGCATGTGGACTCTTAGTTGCGGCATGCAGGTTTCTTAGTTGCAGCACGTGGGCTTCTTAGTTGTGGCACATGGGCTTCTTAGTTGCAGCACGTGGGCTTCTTAGTTGTGGCATGCAGACTCAGTTGCAGCATGTGGACTCCCAGTTGCGGCATGCAGACTCAGTTGCAGCATGCAGGTTTCTTAGTTGCGGCATGCGGACTCTTAGTTGCAGCATGCGGGCTTCTTAGTTGTGGCATGCGGGCTTCTTAGTTGTGGCACGTGGGCTTCTTAGTTGCAGCATGTGGACTCTTAGTTGCAGCATGTGGGCTTCTTAGTTGTGGTATGCGGACTTCTCAGTTGCGGCATGCGTGCAGGATCTAGTTCCCCGACCAGGGATCGAACCTGGGCCCCCTGCATTGGGAGCATGGAGTCTTACCCACTGGAACACCAGGGAAATCCCTGGTGTTCTTTATCTAAATGTTAGGTGAGGAAATGTGGAATGAATGTGATGATGTAATCCTAAAGACTAAGACTAATGGCCACAGTCAACCATTCACCCTAGACCTGAGTAATATGAGTTCACTGGTATCTCAGAAGCCCAAGAAACCAGGAGTGAGAAGTTATGGACCTTAGTGTGGAAAGGCCCAAGAGAGCCTCTCTAGTACAGCTAGCCACTGCTCTTACTGACTGAGGAAGCCCTCCAAGGTTCCCATGGTGGAGCCTGCTGGTTTTCTAGGACTCCTACATCTGACTTCAACCTATTCTCCTGGCTCACATTCAGCTAATAACCTTGAAGTGATAAGCACTATATCTGAGGTTCCTCAACTCACTCGTGCCAGCCCATCCTGAAATAACAAAGGAGGCCCCTGGCTCCAGCTTAGGGAAGTGGGAGGAGAGACCCTCACATGGCAGCTGAATGGTTTCTTTCTTAAACAGAAAAAAAAAGGAAGGGAAAGATAAAGGAAGTGGGGTTAAATCATGACTGAGTACATGCTCTGTGTCTCAGGTTCTGTGTACTTTATACTGTAGTGACAGGATATAGCTCAGTGGCTAAAATTTGGGCTCTGGAGCCATACTGCCTGAATCTGAATTTCACCTCCAGCATCAACTCCACCTGTGACCCTGGGCAACTTCCTAACTTCTTTGTGTTCCATTTTCTTTATCTGTAAATTGGGTCTAATGATAAATCTTACCTATCTCATAGTGTTGTTATGTGGATTAGATTAAATAATAATATAAAGCCTTGAAACAGTGTTTGGTACATAATAAGCATTTAATCAATATTAGGGATCAACATTATTATCATTAGCTTAGTACATGAAAGATAGGTATCATTATCTCTAACTGAAGGTGAATAAACGTGCTAGAGTTTTCAAAACTTGCCTAAAATCACACAGCTTGTAAAAGAGCCAAGACTTGATTTGAGATCTGTCTGGCCCCAAGATCTGTACTCCTCCCACTATACCCTGTTCCCTTCATAAATGTAGGGTATATGCTGTGAGTTCCTTGAAGAGATGTATGCCAAAACTTTTGGCCTTCTTCTTCCTCACTACACCCCCACTGCAACTGCCATCTGGAGGGCTGGCTTGGTGCCCTGGCTTCTTATACACCTAGTTTAAAACCTTGAACATTCTTATAACTGCTCCAATATGGAGGTGGCTCTCTCCAAGACCCCTTGGCTTATAGACTAGAACAGTGAGTCTTCCAGCATGGGGGTTAGTTTGTGAAAGCACCCTCTAACCTGAGGTTCTCATCTGCATACCTTGAGGATCAAGCTACTCTTTCCCACCCCCAACCCCACCACACTCACAGCTCCTGTGAGAATAATTACCTACTATATGGGCTAGCATAAAAACCTTTCCCTTTCCCTGTTATTTTTTCTTTTTCCTCTCCTTCCCTCCCCCTCCCCAAGGAAGAATATATTATGGCATCCTGATCCCCTTGAGTGGCTCTTTGATTCATCCTTGGTAACACTCATAAGGAGATAAAGCCCTCGCTTGCCTGATAGCGTCATCTCTCTCAAGCCTCCTGGGAGCCTTGTATTAAAGCCCCCGTCACTTCTCTCACCCTGCACAGCCATGATGCAAGCTGTGGCGTCACTGCTGGTGATGTCTGTGGTCAGAGAGAGAGGTGCCCAGGGCTTCAGTGCCTTGCTCACAAACAATAATGGATTGTTAATTCTCAAAGAAAATGAAGAAGGATTCAAAATAACACCTACAACGCACAATATTACTTCCTGAACAATAAATACCAAACAGAAGATAAACCCTTGAGCCCTAGGCTTAACATAGACCCAAAACATGAGTTATCCTGCTGTTTCCTTTCCCTTAGCCAGAGAACAGAAAATACAATGTTATTGAGTTCTAGGACACCCCATCCTGACCTTGTGCCATAATCTTCCACAACATATACTTCTTGTATGTCTACTGTATGCAAGGTCCTGTGTGATATGCTGGAGATGGGGTTTTCTTCTGTATTCCACACAAGCATTTTCTACACTTCTCTCTTTTCCTTTGTCATGGTATTCCTAGTGCTATTTCCAGGACCACTCTCAAAACAGTACCCCATCAGCCTTCCACAGCACCTGGATTCCTCACCATAAGGATAATTTCTTTGGCATGAAGCATAAAATTAACCTTGCTAAAAATGTTAATAGATTCCTGGTTGAGGATGGGAGGGGTGTGATCAGATTAGTCTTAGCACAGTGGCGTAAGGGTGTAGGGCATAAGCTGCAGAAGTTGGGATTGGCTGCACATGTGGTGGACAGGAAGGAAGTGTAAAGAAACCAGGAGTATAAGGCACCCTCCAGTAAGAACATATGAAAATTGCTACAATAGAGCTGGGTTTGTTAAACTTGGCACTATTGGCATTTGGGGTCAGATAATTGTTTGGTGGTGGGGGGGTTGTCCTGTACGTTGTAGGGTGTTTAGCAGTATCCCTGAACTCTACCCACTAGATGTCAGTAGCACCTCCTCACTCCCAGTTGTGACAACCAAAGGTGTTTTCAAATATTACCAAATGTCCCTGGGAGGGAAGGTAAACTCAGCCCCCATTAAGAATCACTACAATACAGGACATGGGGAGCACCCATATGTAATGATGAGCTCTATAGCCCTCCCAGCTCAAATATTCTCTAACCTTCTGACTCCTTTAGTTTTGTATAAGATAGTGGTTAAGAGCATGAACTGTGGAGCCAGATTGCCTGGGTTTGAATCCCAGCTCCACTGCAAGCTAATGTATGACCATGGACAGGTTGCTTAACCTCTCTGTTCCTGCTACCTCATCAGTAAAATGAGGATAATGAGAGGTCCTACTTCACAGGGTTATGAGTTTTTAATTAATGTACATAAAGTGTCTAGGAGAATGCCTGGCACATAATAAGAATTAAAGAAGTGTTAACTATTATTAATCTTGTTATAATTACTATCATTAATACTATCATTCACCATTTATCTAAGTCCTAGTATGTTCCAGAGTCCTGATGTCTCACCCAGTTTTGACCCACTATTTTCCTTCTGCAGAAATGACTAGAGAGCTAAATCCACGGTTCAGGACCACACAATGCCAAGAAATTTTAAATGGCTATGGGTCTATGAAATAGGCATTGCAGGTAAGCCCTACTTTGTACAATTACTGAGTTCTTAGACTTCACTTATTTAAAAGCCAACTTATTGGCACATACTTTGAGCTAGTCACTGTAGAATACACAAAAGTAAATGAGGTTTATATCCCCTGCCCTCAAGGTGCTAACAAATATAGCTGCTACATGCACATTTATTTTAGTAAATTTAATAACCTTACATTCTCAAAGTAATTCCAATCATTGCCTTCTTACCTATAAAGAATTTTTCTGTGATGAAAATTATCTCCCCATCTCCAGACTTATCTTTCTTAAAGTTAGTATTTCCGTAATCGTGATTCTCTTACATTATCAGCATGTTCAGATTATAATACCCCAAATTATCACCATGTTATCTTCATCTGTCTCTCTCTCCATTTAAAATATTCATAAGAAACTCACTAAAATATTTTTTATCTTAATACAACAACAGAATAGCTTGCCATTACAATACAATAACTAAATAGCTTGGCATCTGCTTCTGGGAACAACAATGTCTGTGCAAGACTCCCTTATATATATACTCATAGATTTCCTTATTAATTTGTTTTAAATTGTTTGCTGGACATCTTCTCTATGTCAGACACAGTTTGTATGCACTAGGAATAACAAGGAGGAGTAAGAGACTTCAAAGTCTAGGAGGAGAGACAGCCACAGAAAAAGGGGACAAAAATATAATGTACAATACTGTGTAATAAAGTTATAGCAAGCATAAAAACCAATGGATGTAAAACTGAACTAAAGAAAGAAAAATTATAGGGGAGTAAACTGTCAGAGAAGAAGAGTTTATGTCTTAATAAAATATATTTGGCAAGATGGCACCAACATATTGAACTTGTTTCAAAGGAAATAAGGGAAACATTTGAAATAATTAACTCCACTACAGGATGAGGTGTATCACAGAATATGTGTGTGTGTATGTGTGTGTGTATTGTCTTCAAGATCAAATAACTTTGACAGTAATTGACTACTTAATCAGTGAAGCATAAACAGTGTAAAAATAAACAGATGGCAGTAGTGATTTGATAGTTTTGGGGTGATACCAGCTTAAAGTGGATTTCAGTTTCCAATGTTTAATTTTTTTCGTGCTAATGAACTCTTGTTCCAAAGTGCCATATCTTCAATCAGTTTACCTAGAGGGCACTCATTTACAGCCACTCTACAACTTGATGTCTTGAGGAGTTGCCACACAAGCAGAACAATAGAACCAGCATAGCAGGACATGATCTACAGACTTGGGTGAGGTATTTTGAATACCATTTGACAATCACTGGCACTTACTTTCTGAATATTCTTGGCTGTTGCCAGTGAGTATAGGACTCATGGGAAAATGAGCAATTTCTTCCTTTAGTGACGTAGGACTACTTTTATAAAACACCTAAAGAAATTATTAGATGTGCATTTTTAGTCTGAAAAGTGAATCAGGACCTAACTTTTCCACCATTAAATGATAATTCGTAACAGATGTGTAGCACAGCATGTTTTGTTAGTACAGACCTTAAATCCAGATTGCTGCCAGAGATGATCATCTGGGATTTCTCTTTGAAAGTAAAAATTTACAAGCTTGCTTATATATATGACTGTGCCTATATGGGGAAAAGATTATAGCTAATAAAATCAAACTGAATTATTAGTTGGGTGCATCTATCCCTGGTTATAACTCTAAATAAATTTCTACATATAAATTCAGTTGTCCTGGAGAGTGAATCAGTTTAGCAATTATACCATCCCCTTTAAGATGGCATCCCAATTTATCGTTCTGAAAAGGTATACAAATAATAAATGAGTGTCATTGCATAGATTGCTTTTTGTGCCCCAAATCAATGTAAGTTGATTTTCTTTATTCATTCATTCAAATATTTCTTGAATACCTACTTCATACCAGACACCAAACTAAGAAATGGGGAAACAAAGATGCCTAAAACCCAGTCCCTGACCTAAAGGAGCATGTAGGCTAGCAGAAGAGAGACATGTATCCAATAACTATAATTCAAGGCAGTCAATGGTAAATGTTCAGTTGTTCTTGCTTCCTGGAATGCTCCTCAACCCTAATCCTCCATTCACCACCTAGAGGAAAATCCTATCCCTCCTTAAAGATTCACTTCAAATGATTCTTTGCCAGTGAAGGCTTCCCTGACTATTCCTCATGTCCTCCACCTCTCAACCCCAAACACATATGTCCAGACCCATTACAGAGATTTCATTACTCCTTCTCTGTTCCCATAGCACTTTCCTCATAGTTTTTTTACAGTACTTATTATAATGATTTGTATTTAGTTGTTTATATGTCATGCCTCTCATTGTATTGTGAGTTCTTCCAAAACAGTAAATGAATTTTGTTCCTCTCTATATTCCTAGTCACTAGCACAGAACGTGGCATATACTAAGACTCAATAAAAGTTTGGTTTGGGGAGAAGTGAGAGAATAAACAAAGATGAAAATCAAATTCTACATAAAATATTATGAGAACACATAGGAAGGAGTAATTAATTCCAGTGAGGTAGCTTCACAGACAAGGTGGCATTTGAGACGACCCTTGAAAAATGAGTAGGACTTGACAGGTGGAGATGGGTGTTGGGGGAAGGGAGGGTGATGAGAAGGGCATTTAAAGCAGAACTCCTTAAGGATTTAAGAACCGAGTTCGTTGTAGCGAAATAATGCTGTTAATTAGCATGTTCCTTATCTGTTCATTGTAAACAAGCCTAATAGGAACTCTACTTGCTAACATTTTAACAAGCACTGTGAATTAATATATAGTTTGAAAATAGTGATACTATGTTGTCCTTTAAAAAAACTGATAATTTAGATCATTCTCTCCCCCACCCCCACCAAATTAGTCCAGAGTTTGGCTAAGTACATTGTAAATTCTTAATCTTTGATCTCAAAATTCTTTATTGAGAATAATTCCTAATTCTCTTATGTATTTCCCATGCCTGCAGAGCCAGTGAGTAGCCAGACTGTTGCAAAAAATTATTTTTAGCATTGGGGACCAGTCCTTCTGAACCTGTTTCCTCTAAGAGTCATTCTCCAGCCAGCAGAGAAAATCAAAGTGCATACTCAGTAACGTCCTAAAGGTCCCTTCCAGCTATAACATTCTCTAAAACTTGTCTCCCTAGTTGGGGATTGGGAGTCAAGATGAACCTAATAATCATTATATAAACTCTTGACCCAAAGGATATTTGATGCCCCATGTTTGTTTTCTTGATAATATTTACAAGAGGCTATTTCTAGCCTTCTTGTATGCGTTCTCAGAGACCACTGAAAACTGGAGAAATCACCAGTTCTGAAATGCTTAGGGCCATCAATCACTCTGTGTGTGGGGGGTGGGGTTTATGGAGGGGAAGCATAAGCAATTTCGCAGTATAGGAGAATAATAAAAACTAATATTTCAGAAATAATGTTTTTGGCCATTTGCATTTTCTTGTAATGACCAATCAGTGACCAAAATAGCACTTGTATAAATAACCCAGCCAAGGATCATCCCTCATATTGCCAGGTTGGAAGGATGTGATGGATGGATGTTAGCAAGCTACTATTAGAATAGAGTTGCCTTTGGGGGTGTAATTGGCAGGAGTGCATACTGGGAGGTAGGAGGAAAGCAGTGGAAAGTTTTTTTTTAATGGCTATCAGTAGTCAGAGGGAAATTTACCAAAATAAAAGACTTTTTGTGCTCAGATGACTTACGACTATATCTCTCCCAACTGTGCAATATATACATGCACATGCATGTATAACCTGCTTCAACGTCTTTGCTTATGTCATCCCTGCTCTGGAATGTCTTACGCCCTCTTCCTTACCTATTTAATAACTACCCATAATTCTAGACATACGCTACAGAAATCTGGCCCATTCTTTCAAATCCTGTCTTCTCCACAAAGCCTCATTCCTTAAACTTCAATAACATTCCTAGTCTATACTCTTTGAGTCTTTCATTGTTTCCTAATTGTTTATTTGGAGATACTAAAGCATGGTGCCTAAAAGTACACATCCTGTGTGACCTTGGACTATATATGTAACCCTTCAAAGCCTCTCATCTATTAAATGGAGATATAAAGAGCCCCTATCTCATAGGGTTGTTTTGAAAGTTAAATGAAAATAATGCATGCCAAGAGCTTTACCTAGCATATGGCAAATGTTCAATAGTTAGTGGTAGTAATGGATGGAGGTGGTGAGAGTAGTGATAATAATAATCATCATCACCATCATCATCGGTCTCTTCAGTTAGATTGTATAACCTTTGAAGGCAGGGACTATGTCTCCTATCTGCTTGTACTCTGCTATCCTAACCCCCCAAATACTCAATTGGTTAAATTGATGTTTGTTGATCATGTGTCCAACTCAAAAGTACTGCCTCAAAGATATGAAATTCCATCAGGAATATAATTTTTCCTTTTCATTGCTACTATGGAAACCCCTTTTGGACGTTTTTTCTTGGTTTGCATGCAGGAGTAGTTTGGATGAAAGCTGCTGAAGTAATCATATGCAACTAGACTATGAGAAGAATGGGAAACATCTTAATCATCCCAAGCTCCTGTGGTGTGTACACTTGAAAAAAAAAAACTCGGAAAACTATAAAATTCTGATGAAAAAAAAGCCAAAGAAGAACTAAATAAATAGATATTTCATGTTCACGGATAGGAAGACTCAATATTGTCAAGATGTCAGTTTTTCCCAACTTGATTCAATCAAAGTCCAAGCAAGTTATTTTGTGGATATAAAAAAAAAAAAAAACTGATTCTAAACTTTACGGAGAGGCAAAAGACCCAGAGTAGCCAACACAATATTGAAGAAGAAGAACAAAGTTGGAAGGCTGATGCCTCCCAACTTGAAGACTGACTGTAAAGCTATAGTAATCAAGACAGTGTGGTACTGGTGAAAGAATAGACAAATAGATCAATGGAACAGAAGAGAGAGCCCATAAATAGACCCACATAATTAGAGTCAACAGATCTTTGACGAAGGAGCAAAGGCAATACAATGGAGCAAAGATAGTCTCTTCAACAAATGTGCTGGAACAACTGGACAACCACATGCAAAAAAATGAATCTAGACACAGATTTTATACCCATCAAAAAATTAGCTCAAAATGGATCATAGACCTAAATGTGAAATACAGAACTGTAAAACTCCTAAAAGACAACATAAGAGAAAACCTAGATGACTTTGGATATGGCAATAGCTTTTTAAATATAACACCAAAGTTATGATCCATGAAAGAAATTATTGGTAAACTAGACTTCATTAAAATTAAAAATCTTTGTGAAAGACAATGTCAAGAGAATGAGAAGACAAGACATAGACTTGAAGAAAATATTTACAAAATACACATCTGATAAAGGACTGTTATCTAAAATACACAGAGAACTCTTAAAACTCAACAATAGTAAAACAAACAACCTGATTGAAAAATGGGCCAGTGACTAATAGACACCTCACCAAAGAAGATATATGGATGGTAAATAAGCATATGAGAAGATGCTCCACATCATATGTCATCAGGGCAATGCAAATTAAAACAACAATGAAATACCACTGCAAACCTATTAGAATGACCAAAATCCAGAACACTGACAACACTAAATACTGGTGAGGATGTGGATCAACAGGAGCTCTCATTTACTGGAGGTGGAAATGCAAACTGGTGCAGCCACTTTGGAAGCCAGGTTGACAGCTTCTTACAAAACTAAATATGCTCTTACCATACAATCCAGTGATTGCAGTCCTTGGTATTTACCCAGAGGAACTGAAAACTTATGTTCACACAAAACGTGCAAAGAAATGTTTATAGCAGTTTTATTCATAATTGCCAAAACTTTGAAGTAACCACAATGTCCTTCAGTATGTGAAAAGATAAAGTGTGGTATATCCAGACAATGGAGTATTATTCAGCAAAAAAAAAAAAAAAAAAGGAATGAGCTATGGAGCCATGAAAAGACATGGAGGAAACTTAAATGTATATGACTAAGTGAAAAAAGCCGATCTGAAAAGGCTGCATACTGTATGATTCCAACTATATGACATTCTAGAAAAGGCAAAACTATGGAGACAGTAAAAGATCAGTGGTTGCTGGGGTTGGGGAGGGGAGAAGGATGAATAAGTAGAGCACAGAGGAATTTTAGGGCAGTGAAAATACTCTGTATGATACTACAATGATGGATACATGTCACTATACATTTTTCAAAACCTGTAGAATGTAAAACACCAAAGTGAAACCTAATGTAAACTATGGCTTTTCGATGATTATGATGCATCAGTGTAGGTTCATCAGTTGTAACAAATGAACCACTCTGGTGAGAGATGTTGATAATAGGGGAGGCTATGCATGTGGGGGTGGTGGGTGTATATGTGAAATCTCTGTACTTTCCCCTCAATTTTGCTGTGAACCTAGAACTACTCTAAAAAATAGTTTTCATTGACTTTAAAACAAGGAGAAAGGAAGGAAGGAAGGAAGGAAGGAAGGAAGGAAAGGAGGGAGGAAAGAAGGGAGGGAGGGAGGGAGGAAAGAAAGAAAGAAGGGAAAAGAAAGAAAGAAAGAAAAAAAGAAAGAAAAAGAAAGAAAA
>NW_020172669.1:316622-319492 GCF_003031525.2 Neophocaena asiaeorientalis asiaeorientalis | reverse complement strand
GAGGGAGGGAGGAAAGAAAGAAAGGAGGGAGGGAGGGAGGGGAGTGGGGTGAGAGAGAGAGGGAGAGAGAGAAAGAAAGAAACACTAAAATGCCATCTGGTAAAGGGCCTTCAAATTCTATAACTTCCTGCCAGTTCGAGCTGTATTGTTTTAACCCTTGTAAAGAGCTGAAATTAAGGCTGTGTCCACCACTTGTCCATCAGTCCATTTCTGTAAAGAGTTGCCAGAGTTTACATTGATAAGTGAACTAGATACTGAAACCTTAATACAACAAATTATTTTGCTTGTCATTTCTTCTTAGCTGATAATAGTAGAACTCTGAATGTGGATTCCACTGCAATGACACTACCCATGTCTGATCCAACTGCATGGGCCACAGCAATGAATAATCTCGGAATGGCACCGCTGGGAATTGCCGGACAACCAATTTTACCTGGTATGCTATTTTTAATCACCTCACAAGTGTTTCTTTTTACTGACCATATGGACATAAATATAACAATATGACACAACTTATTTTGAAGTTGACATTTATCAGATTCTGCCTAGAGTGTGCATTTTTGTAATATGAGCTTTATAGGCTGGGTGGCCTGTAGTTACTAGTATAGTCCCTATTGCACTATGGGCAAGCTGGGGGTATATCTGATGCAGGATATGGTCACTGAATATTTAACTCATTGCAATAAAAGTACAGCAGGATTTGGCAAAGAATTACAAAGTTTGTCTAATTTTATACATTTCTTAGAGGAAGCAAATAAACATGGAGCTAGAATGAGAACTGACTTAGATATCCCAAAAACCTTAGGTTCCTAGAGGGAAGGACAGGAGATAGCGGGGAACATCCCAAAGACTATTGTTAACATTGAATAACTGTTCATATTTTTTAGAACAAAGTAACCTGTAAGAGAATGGGCATGGTATACTAACTCCATCTCCACTAAAGATAAAATCAGAAGAAAAATGCCATGTCATCTGAAGGGCTTAGTTTAGACACAGAAAAGCTTCCTGGACTATCAGAGCCATTAACCATAAAAATAGGTTTGTGAATGTGCCTTGGGCAACTCAAATTTTTTATTGCTCTGCATATGACCTTAAATGACCATGAAAGTATTGTGAGTATTGATTTGGGGGGTTACAAAGAAATTTTAGCAAGTAGGCAAATTTGCAAATATAAAATCATGAATAATGATACAAATGTTATAAAATAATTATAAATTTGATCAAAAAATGGGTTTATGAAGACATTAGGGAATTGCCATATCAGGAAGCCTGGGGTGCTTTTTAAACATCCTAAACATTAATCTCCCAGATTCACTTGTTATCCTACTTAAAAGCATGACAGGACCAAGACAATCTAGGCCAATCTAGGACCTTGCTACTCAAGTGTGGTCTGCATAACCTGGGAGCTGTTAAGAATCCCAGAATCTCAGGCCACAGCCCAGACCTACTGAATCAAAGCTGCATTTTAACATGATCCCCATGTGATTCATAAGCACATTAAAGTTGAGAAACAGATCTAGAGTGATGCCACTTAGGGTTGTTGTGAGAATTAAATTGTGCTTAGTAAAATTCCTGGCACATAGTTAGTGCTCAAAAATGTTGGCTATTAAAATACTTTAAAAATCATTATTAATATATTTCTCATAAACATTTCCAAAGGGCGTAATTTTTTTATTTCATTTTTCTTCATTATTTTATTATAATAGAATTTAAACTAAAATCTTATATATTATTTTATAGCTTTATATAGAGTGGTCCTGAATCACAATCACAATCACTCTAGACTATCTCTTATAGTCTAGAGTGACTAGATTATCTGATTTGGCTTAAATATTACCAATTTATGGAAGACTGAACCGTATGGGTATATGTCCCAGAAAAAATCTTGAGCCCAGACCTACTCTGTTACTAAGAGGACTAAATGTTAGCTTAGATTATTTGTAAATTACCACATTTAAACATAACTCTATGCTCACAAAGTAATCTTCAGTGCTTTGCCACCCATCTATAATGTGGAACAAAAAAAGGCCTAACATTGGGAGTAAAAAATCATCCAGGCCATCGTTACAGGCCCAAAGCTGTGCTAGGGTCAATATCAGGCCTAGAAAATTGGGGTAGGTTTTCATAACAGTAGCTCAGAGGGCTATTTCTGCAGAGACAGTACCTTGCTTAGTACAGGCCTCAAAGACAAACTGCTCGGGTTAAATCCTGGCTCTGCCACTTGCTAGCTATGTGACCTTGAGCAAGTTACTTGACCTATCTGTACCTCAGTTTTCTCATCTGTGAAATGGGGACAGTTATAGTATCTACCTCATAGGATTGCTGTGAATGTTAAATAATATACTTAGCACAATGCTTGGTATATAATAAGCACTCAGTGAAGGTTAACTGGTGCCATTATTATTGCTATTAGTCATATTACATGTTATTTAAGATAAAGGAAATACTAACATACTTCCTTCAAATAGCTGCTAAGCTGCCATTTAGACTGAAAGTACTTGGGTACTAGGCAGCCAGTGTCAGTGCTAATCACATCCACCCCAACTAGACATTTGAAACCTCAAGAGTGATTTTAATTTCTACTTCAAGCCCCTTTGCCTCCCTCTTGTTTTCTTAAGGACTATGAAGAAATGGCTTCTCATGGTCCCCTTCAACCTTGTGACTCAGGGATCATTTAGCTATGCTCCAAGGAAAGTTACTTGGGTTTTTGGAAACCTGGTCTTAGAAATACTGATATTTAGTTCTCTTAAAAATAATAATAAATTTAAAAAATAAATAAAATACTCCTCCCCGATAAAAAAGGGCTTCCCTGGTGGTGCAGTGGTTGGGAGTCCGCCTGCCGATGTAGGGGACGCGGGTTCGTGACCCGG
>NW_020172669.1:309178-316307 GCF_003031525.2 Neophocaena asiaeorientalis asiaeorientalis | reverse complement strand
TACAGGGCAATAGCACTACTATTGTAAAGCTGAGACATACTTTGTAAAGCTATGTGTAAAATCACTTCAGTTGTATGTGAAATGATTTTTCTCCTCTCCATATTATTTTAGGGAAGCAATTTACTCATCAGATTAGAACGTGGGTTCTGGATATAGACTGCCTGGGTTCAAATAAATCCCTGCTCTGACATTAAGTAGCTGTGTAACCTTTGGCAATTTACTTAATCTCTCTATGCCTCAGTTTCTTCATTTGTAAAACAGAGATAATAATAGCACCTATGACATAGCATTGTTATGAGGATTAATGAGTTAATACATGTAAAGTCTTAGAATGATGCCTGACTCACAGTAATTCCTCAGTGAACTCAGCTATGATTATTATTATTTCAAGTTCACATCTGATATATGGCTCACAAAAAGTTGAATTATGGCTTATTTCTATTCTTAACAACAATGAAGTATAATGAATGCAGGGACAAATTTTTCCCTGGAGAAGAACTGGACAATGGCAGGTGAAGAGAACAGTGTGTGTCTGACAATGCTGGTGACTGCTCCCTGTAATTCTGGTGGGGGGTGTCCAGAGAAGCAGAAAGTTGGCTCCACACGCCAATGCTGCTTACCCTTCTTCTTGCTAGAGTCTGGGAAACAGGGGGCCTGCCACCTTTTTATGTAATGTTTTAACTGAATGGGATAAAACATCCCCCTAATCCTCTTCCTACTGCCCCAAATTCCTTAAAATGGAAAAGGAAGCAAAGGAGCCACATGGAACTCTTTCCTGAGGTCACCCATTGATGGCTTAGTAATTTAGCTACTTTTCTGCCCCTTAGAAGGTTTCCTTCTCAGCCGGCAGAGTTTTTCTTTGTCCTGTCTCATCTGGCCTATCTGTGACAACAGAAAAGGCTTTTGGCATTGATGAAAAACAAATGATACATAAGCTTCCTTGACTTCCCCCAGAGAGCTCAAATCCATACTGTCATGGATGCTGAATCTCTTAGACACATACTTGTCATCTGGGCAGTGTCTAGCTTATTATATTCCTTGAGCATGGAGCAGAAACTGGCCATCTCTGGGGTTTGGTGTAGAGCTCCCTTTCATCTAACATGGTGTTTTTTGTACAGCTGCTGTTCAATAAAGTTAATCCACAGTGATGGCAGATCTGAAGGTCCCCTCTGGCCAGCACCTGTCTTTCCTGAAAGATTATTTGCTTCTCCAAGCTCGTCAAACAAGACTAATGTTAGTTTTCACATGAAGGGAGGCACCAAAAAGAGTCAGGCCACCTTTGGAGCATTGTTCTGCCCATCATCCCAGATGAATCCAAGAATGGACCGATTAAAGGGTACTCAGTGAATACTGTGTGCTGCTTCCTTTACTTTCCCCTAAATTAAAATATCCTTAGCATCCAAGTGTGGAGCCTGTGAAGTCCCAAAGAAGAAGTGTCCCTCATTATGGTGTCTCCACTGTATTGACTATGCCTCCTCCATAACGAGAGATGTTGGAAAATATGACTCATGGCCCTTATTCCCAGAGCAAGACGCTGCCCATCTATGAGAATTGTCATTCTTAAGGAGGCAGTTCTCACTGGATGCAGCAGGCAAACTCTGATGAGAACAGAAAGAAAGAATGAAGATGTGTGACACATGATAGGCCACTGTTCTTCAAGCTCCTCAGGGAGGCCCAGACTTGGGTTTCTATTATTTTAATATCTTCCACAAATAGAATATGCTTCAGTGGCAGATAATGTTGAGATCCTGAGAAAGGAGAGCACTGTTCATCATCATGGTGGACACTTCACCAAGAGCCGATAATATATAAACCACTGTACCAAATAGAACTAATGTCTCTCCAAATCAAGCTTGAATCCTACCAAGTGATGGGACTCTCAAGATTCCCCCATGGAAACTATTATGAAGAGTCCAGTAGAGTGAGATGGTTTATTTATTCATTCATACAAGGAATATTTACTGAGGCCTGCTGTAAGCAAGATACTGCGAGGAGCCCTGGGGATAAATCAGTGAACAAAAAAGAGAAAGATTCCTTCCCTCATAGTGACTAGAGTATTTTTAGAACCCCCATATTTTATCCCTAATAAAACCTGTTCTCATTTGAGCTGCCTCTTGACCCTCAACAACTCAAAGACTTCCTAAACATTTTGTTCCTTTGTGCTTTTATTCACCCATCCATGAACTTAAATATATTGAGCTAGGTCAAGGGGATACCAAATGGGCCTTCAAGCTCAGAATCCAGTGGCAGAGGCAGCAAAGTCCATATCACTACACTACAATGTAGCAAGTGTCATAGTAGATACATGTAGAAAAGTATTGTTTAGCCATAGTAGATACATGTAGAAAAGTATTGTTTTAGCCAGGGTAGGATGGAAGGGGTGCTAGGTGGGTAGTGGTGATCAGGGAAGGTTGACAGAAGTGGCAACATTTGAGCTCAGTGTCCAGGGATATATAAGAAAGTGTCAGATGGAAAAAAGGAACTAAGAACAGCCTAAACAGAGAAAGTGGTACACCAACGACCGGAAGGTATGCAAGACTATACAGTGTGGGGAAAATGGTTAAATACTGAGCTGATTTACATCACCCCATTCCACAAAATATTTGAGGCAGCTTATAAGAAAGATTACAGTAAAAGAAAAAAATTACAAGTAAAATAAACCATCATCTGGGAAAATATAAATGAGAATAGAAGGGGAAGCCCCGGTAGGGAGGTTAATTAGAATTGAGATATGTAGGTCATAGGATCCTACCCAGTTTCTAAAGGTGAACTGCACTTGTGACCAGGTAGCCAAAACAAAAAGGGAAACCTGATCAGTTATATAATTTGCATTTTCCCTGAAGAGAAAATATACCAGTCCTCAGGAGAAGTCAAACTTTTCATGGCCCTTAACACTTGTGTGTGTTTGACTCTTTAGCTCTGAAAGACTTTTTTCATAGGGATCTTCATACATAAGGGTGCACACTAAGTGAGGTAGTTGAGTCATCTCCAAACACTGGGCTGGAGCCCAGGACCAGTTGATATTGCTTTCTGTCATCCACTGCAAAATGTAGAAACTAAGAATATAGTGAATTTTTCATGAAGCTAAATTTGCTCAATTGAAAGGACTGTTCTTTATTTGGAGATTATAGATTTCCTATATTTTTGGTTTTGAAATGTTCTGTCTTTTATGAATTGCATGAATGGTATGTGGTTAATTTTTGTTACTTTTTTCCATGTCTTTTCTTAGCAAATTAAGAGGTTGGCAACCTTAAATATATATATATTTCTTATTCATCTCTAAAATCCAGAAATCTAGGAACCAAAGATGTAGTGTGAAATGTCCTCCCTAATGCCTTTCCAAAGGTGTTCACAGAATCCCTAGATGAGAGTCAGGGGCATGACCCTGAATCTGTCAAATGTTCTAAGAAGGCAAGAACACAAAGAACAAAATAGGGAGGAATAGGGGGAAGGTGGACTAGATATATAGTCCTTATACTAATGAAATAAAGCTTCATTGGTTGAAATTTGGGATCAAAGTTGATATTTATTAGGGAGAGTCTTTATGAGCTGAAATTATGCCACATAACCCACCCAAGCCCAGCTTGCTGCCTCGTTTGTCATTGTACATGAACCAGGCCCTACCCCAACTTTCCAACTGACCTGAAACAAGGGTTTTGATGATCTTCTGGAGAAGCAAGACAGATTTTGGTAGAATTTGAGAGTCATTGTGCAAAAATTTAGAAACTTGTGTTCTATTTCCAAGAGGGCTTGTGGTAAGTCCAAGGTCATCTCACAGCTCAGCCAAGCTCTCCTTAGAAATCTGTGTTCCCTCTTCAGGTTGGCTGCCTGAAAAGTCTTTTCAAGATCTGTGTAGAGAGGAGGCAGCCAGGACTGTAGTGAGTTAAAATTTCTCAATACCCAGGCATAATTCTTAATTTTCCAATGAATTTTGTAGGAACTGTAAAGAAATAGCAATAATGTACCAGAAATGTATACCTGAATTAGAATCATAATTTTCTATAAAATAGCTTAATTATGCATATATAATTAGATCCTATTTGGAACATTTATTTTAGACTAATCCATAGTTGCATTTCAATGGTTTTACTGTGAATACAAACTACCTCCTGGTGATCAAGGGTCTCTGGAATACCTAAAAGATTGGAAATGCCTTTAATGGACCTGGGCGGGGGACTTGGATGGGGAGAAGTCACTAAGTGTAAGCAGAGGCTTTCTGAGGGTATGAAGAGGACTCCAGCCAGCCAGAACCAGGTCCAGTTCTGAAAAGGCAAGCAGGATAGTAAATATGTCAGCTCCTATATCTGCCTATCTCCAGTTCATACATTGCCACAATTCCAACTTCTCCTGTGAGTCAAAGTTGAGACTTCAGATTTAGAACAGAGGGCTCTAAATTATCTAATGCTGTGACAACACATATATTGAATATCTCAACAGGAAGTTCTGGCTGTAGAGATAAGCAATCCTATGGTAGCCTTTTGGACAGGAACATTTGAAGGACTCTACAGGTTGAGTAGGTAGATAACAGAGCTTAGTCTGACAAGAAGTATCTTTTTTTCCTGTGGACCCATGGACTTTGTGAGAAGCAGAGTAGAGTAATGATTGAAAGCATAACTAGTAAAAGCCACATACTGTGTGGCCTTACTGTGTTATCTCTGTAAGCTTCAATTTCCTCATCTGTAAAGTAGGGAATAATAATATTGGTCATTCCTTAGGATTGTTCTGAAGTTTAAATGAGATGATGTGTATAAAACCTGAAAATTCATATACACCTGATCAGTGGGCAGTAGTATTATGGACAGCATCCTCTTCCCCTGCCACAAAAGTAGATGTTGCTGTCTATAGGAAGAAAGCCATCGTGAACTGGCCTGCCAGAAAATATCAAGGGTTGAACCATAAAATTGGCATATGTGGTGTCTTTGTCAGGCATTAAAGATGGGCAACCTCTAAGGTTTCTAGTGTTTTGTAGACATCTGTAGTCTTTGTACATCTGGTAGTGTGTTGTCATCTGGCATTGTTCCAACTGGTCCTTCTACACAGCAATAGTACAGTGACAACTATTGCTCAAAGACAGTGGCTGTGGGGCCCTGCTGGATCCCAAAGCACCTTTTCAATAATCGGAAAAATAATGTCAGTCTAGTTAGGTGCTTAGTGTACTTTCTATTTTAATTACTTGAAAATAGCTAACTCTATTAACCAATCACACCCCACTCTTCAGACGTGCTGCATATTCTGCTTACCTATTGCTGTATGACAAACACATTATAACTTAGTGGCTTAAGACACATGACTTTATTATATTTTAAGATTTTTCTGGATAAAGAGTTTAAGCAGGACTCAAATGGGCAATCCACCTGTTCCACATAGTATCAATTGGGATGCCTCAGCTGTGGTGGGATAGTCTGGAGGTTCCAATACAATTTTATTCATACTCATGGCACCTTGGCAGGGACAGATAAAACAGCGGGCTCAGCTGTATCCCTCCCTTTCCGTTTACACTAAGGCCCTCTCCACATGGTCTCTCCAGCATGGTAGTCAGACATGACATTGTGACTAAAGCTCCCATAGCAAGTGTTCCCAGAGACAAGTGGAAATTTTATCTCTCTTAAGGCCTGGCCCTGAAAACAAGCACAACATCCCTTCTGCTGTATTCTATTGGTCAAAGTGGTTCTAGAGCCCATCCAGATCCTCAAGGGGATGGGGCATAGACCTCACCTCTTGACAGGAGGGGAAACAAAGAATTCGTATCCACCTTTAATCCACCACACTTGCAAAAAAGAATTATATAGAAGCATTTTGTTATTCGTCTGCCATGTTTTTCAGCATACCTGTTTCACCTTATACCTGTAATTAAATTAATTCATTAAAACAATTGCCATACTACATTGACAGGCAGTGCAGTGGTTAAAAGCATTAGAGTTAAACTAACCTGGATTTGAATCCTAGGTCTTGCCTAGGTTATTGGCTGTGGAATCTTGGGCAAGTAACTAAACCCTTCTGAGCCCCAGTTTCTTTATCTATAAAATGAAGGATAATAACAGTACCTAGCCCACTGGTCTTTTGGAATGAGATTATATAAAATGCTTAAGCACAGTCCCTAGCACAATGGAAGCACCCAATAAACAATTATAGTGATGATAATAATAATTGATGATAAAGCATTATAATTGTTTGCATGGCTGTTCCCAAACTGTACTCTGAAGTCGAGGATTTTATCTTATTCCTTCAACCCCAACACCTGCAGAGGGGCTGGCATCAAAATACGGAAGGACATACAAATGGTTAGACATATGGATGACTGGACAGATGACATTTTCCTCCATTGTAGCTCCCTGGCTCAGATGTATACAGAGAATGGAGGATGATAATATTGCTAGATAACTACTCTATGTTGAGTTAAGTGCAAGTTGCTAGGCAGCAGGAAGACTTAAGGCTACACTGAAACATTACTTAAAATCATATAATAGAGATGTAATAGAGCTGCAACTCAGAGGAGCAAGGTGGCGCAACTGAAAAACAGCATTTGCAGCATTTCCAGTAAGCTGGGAGTTTGGAATGTACATGAATCAAAAGACGGAATACAAACCAACATCTTATGACATTTCCATCAATGGCAGTGCCAAGAGTAAAGAAGGCAGTAGGGAAAAGGCGTTAGAAGAAGAGATGGTGGTAAAAGCAAAACAGAACAGGATATTTATTGTGAAAGGACTTTAGGGGAATACCCTGGCCTTTTCCACAACCCTTTTTAAAAATATTTATTTACTGGGGCTTCCCTGGTGGCGCAGTGGTTGAGGGTCCGCCTGCCGATGCAGGGGACGCGGGTTCGTGCCCCGGTCCGGGAGGATCCCACATGCCGCGGAGCGGCTGGGCCCGTGAGCCATGGCCGCTGAGCCTGCGCGTCCGGAGCCTGTGCTCCGGCAACGGGAGAGGCCACAACAGTGAGAGGCCCATGTACCGCAAAAAAAATAATAAAATAATATATATATATTTATGTATTTATCCATTTATTTAGGATCTTTTTTGTTTTTTATATATTTATTTATGTATTTATTTATTTAGGATCTTTTCTTTTTGTTTTTTATTTATTTATGTATTTATCTATTTATTTAGGATCTTTTTTTTTTTTTTT
>NW_020172669.1:285352-309044 GCF_003031525.2 Neophocaena asiaeorientalis asiaeorientalis | reverse complement strand
CGGCAGGCGGACCCTCAACCACTGCGCCACCAGGGAAGCCCCGGATCTTTTTTTTTAGTTGCGGCATGCGGGCTTCTTAGTTGCAGCATGCAATCTCTTAGTTGCGGCATGTGGACTTCTTAGTCGCAGCGTGCATGTGGGCTCTAGTTCCCCAACCAGGGATCAAACCCTGGCCCCCTGCACTGGGAGCATGGAGTCTTACCCACTGGGCCACCAGTGAAGTCCCTCAACAACCCTTTTATAAAATGATTTCAAATCTCCTTCAGAAGTTTAAATTCCTAACATAAGTGGTAATACTATGTACATGTTGGCTGTACTCTTCAAGCCAGAATAGGGCCTGAAAAAGGGAGAGAATTTCTCTGGTGTTCTATTCCCAGTGTATTTTAGTGTTGGACTTCTTTGATTTTTTTCAGATTCTGCAATACTTGTATAAGGCCCATGATTTCAAATGGTTATTTTCTTGGTTGGTATTGGAAATTCAAGTCTACTTTGGTTTTAATGGTTGAAGATAAACAAAAGAAATAATCAATGTGATAGGAGCCCTTGAAATGTCATGTACAATGTACATCCTGCCCTCTAGCAAGCCCTGCTAGGCAGTGTAGCCTATGGAACTCTTGGCATATTGAATGCAAAGAAGAAAGGGAGTTTATCTACTCTGGCTTTAGCCATATGTCATGAATACACTTGCTTTTAAATGAATTTCATAAAATATTAATGTAATCATACCAAACAGCACAGTGGTGAGTACATCAGTCAGGAGTTATATTTATCCTGTGTATTTGTTTTTTGTTTGTCTCCATTTATTAGTAGACAGTACATGGAGGCAGGCATTTCTTTCTCAGTCGAAGTGGCAGAACTTGTTTAATGAACTGATGTTTCTGTAATCTGTGGTAAGGTAGAGTTGTGAGTGACAGAACTATATGAATAACAATGAGGAGGCAGGCAGAACAATAAAAGGAAGACAAACATTTCAGTGGGGGGGGAAATAGATGGGCTTGTTTAGTTGGCACACAATCTAATCTGATCTTTTCCTACTGAAAATTAACAGTTTGTAAATGGGGGAGATAATGTTAACAATTTTTCTAAAATCTTATACACAAGGAATCAAATTTTCCAAAGACATAAATGGCATTCTTAACCACAGTGCTCTCATTCTACAGCATAGGAACACAGAGTGTCAGGGCTCCTAAGTTCTCCAAGATGGAAAAAAAGACCTGGACGCCCTGTCCCCCCGCACAGAGCCTGACATATAGGAAGCTATCACAAATGTTTGTGGGATGTGGAAGTGAATGCCTGAATAAGTGAATATATTAGTGTGTGGACGCATGTTTTGAATGGAAGGAAGGAAACTTACCTATCAGGACCACCATGTATCATGCCAAAGGTTTTCATATCTGTTCTGTCCTTTCATCCTTTGAGCTAACTGTCATTATTTGTCCCTACTTTTACCAAAAAGGAGATGGAGGCACACAGATATTAAGAAACATCCCTCAAGGTCATATAACTAGCATGTGGAGGAGAGTAGAGAGATGAGAGTCACAGGGAGGAAGGGAAGGAGTGTGTGTGTGTGTGTGTGTGTGTGTGTGTGTGCACGCACAGGCATGTGTGAATACTTACATGTTGGGTGAGATAACATATGAGGGCTAAAAGTAAATTTGTTTTCAGAAAAATAAAATTTCCTCTTAGAAGAAAATTCGTTCTTCCTAAACATGTTCAAGGTCTTGGCATCTCAGCATGACAGGCATGTGGGAGGATGTGGAATGCCCTAGCTCTCTTGGACTGGCTTGCAATGGGAGGTGCTTATGGGCCACCCACCTGCCTATCTGCCCAGTCACAAGACTCCCTCCTTCTGGGCCTATCATACTTGAAGTCCTGCTTCTGTATGAACCACAGGTTCTTCCCACTGTTTAGATACACCTCCTTCAACATCTTAGAGAACCACCCAGGGGGGTCAGAGCCACCTTGAGGACATACTTAAAGGCACTGTCCCTTGGGCCTGAGTGGTGAGCAGGGTAAAGTCTGGGGGAGTAGGACCTGCTACTGCTACCATGACTACCCCTACATTATCAGAACTCCTTATGCAATATTTTCTTTGTTTGCAATACACTGTGCATTCTATAACAGAGGGCAGGGGTGAGAGGTTCTCTCAAAGAACATGCATTTTGTTATAGAGACAAAATTTAAACAATGAAATCAGTACCGCCTTTAGACCCAGGTAAGCGGGGCCCCTGCCGTGGGCCCTCACATCAGGGGACCCCGAGCTTTGGAATGACTGTCCAGATATTTTCTAAGTCCCTCTCCAGAGCTGAGGACTGGCCAGGTAGATAGTGCCATCGGGGTAGGTGCCCCAAGTCCAGAGCAGTTCCTCTGTGGGTCTTGATGGCAAGAAGCAGCTTTCTCAACATTTTCTAGGTTCCCCTCCAGTGCCTGGGATTCACAAAGGCCTGCAGTGTCATCTAAGCAAGGAGCCCCAATCTCAAATTGAACCTATGTGGACCTCAGTCCCCATTTTCTCCCTTTGAGGCACTCTTCAATCCTTTACCCGACATGTAGACTCAAGTAAATGCCCCCAAGAAGCTTCAGAACTTGTGCCTGTGGAGTCCTCCCAGAGTCTTGGTTCCAGGAGAGTATCCTGGCAAGTAAATCACTCCAGCTATATGGTATGGTATGTCTTTCATGGTATCGAATGGGCTACCAGAATAGTATTGATGCTGATTTGTGGTGAATCAATTGTGTATCTAGACAAGCCCCACAAAATATGTTTGGGGAGCTCCCACACATCCTAGAAGCACCCCTGAATGAAACAAAAGATGATGCAAAATAAAATTCGGTGGCAACAGGTGTAGAACAGTTTTTAGATAAAGAGATAAGAATGAACCAGTATTATCTGGAAAGGTGGGACTTTAAGCCAGGCCTTGAAGCATGGGGAGAATTTGGGGAGGCTTGAATGACTCCAGGCAGGCAGGGAGAACAACAGGAACAAAGGCACAGAAAATAGTTATTTCTTCAGCATTTTTGTGCTATGCATTATGCTAGGCACATTTCATTCATCATTTTCTTTATTCCTCATAGCTCCCTATAAAAGTAGGCGGAATTAACCCCGGTTTGCAAATGACGAAACGGAGGTTCAAAAGATTCATCCTGCTAATCAAATGGTAGAACTAGGACCCAGGTCTTCCTGAACCCCAAAACTGTATGCTCTTAACACCATGCTATACTGCAAAAAGACAGGAAGTGTTACAAGGGACAGCAAGAAGCCTTGTCTGAATGGAGCAGAGGGTGTGTGTTGGAAAGTAGTGTAAGGAAAGATCAATGGACAAGGCGCGGTCATATTACAAAGGGCCTTGGATGTCAAAATGAGAGGTAGAGACAAACAGGCACTGGGCAAACAAAAACAAAACAGGCACTGGGCAAACAAAAACAAACAGGCCTAGCCCAAAAGAAAAATGCACAATTAAGGGCACGATATTTAAGACCTGGTAATGCTAATAACGTGTTTTCTTAAATATTTTGCCTCTGTCTTAGAAAGACCTTTGGTTTGAAGCTTATAAGGTAGCATTCTGCCTCTACTTGATCTTGCCTGGTGTAATTTATTGTTCTCTCTTTCCTCTCCTTTTTAAGACTTTGATCCTGCTCTTGGAATGATGACTGGAATTCCACCAATAACTCCAATGATGCCTGGCCTGGGAATAGTACCTCCTCCAATTCCACCAGATATGCCAGTAGTAAAAGAGATCATACACTGTAAAAGCTGCACACTCTTCCCTCCAAATCCAAGTAATATTCTGCTTTCTCTCCACACAAGTCACAATGTTTTGGTGTCTCAGTCCCTTGGTTATTTGTTTTTGTGTTAAGAATGCTGTCAGGGCAATTAGTGCCTGTAAAGTGGTGGCTTCTGGGAAGGAACCTGGCTTTGGAATTGAATTCAAAATATAAGACTCCTGACACAGCTTAAAGTAAACTAGTGTTCTAGTTCCTTTTTAGAACTTGAATTTTGTTGAAAGGGGGCTCAGGTTATTTGGGTGGGGAAAACACTAACGGATAAGCCTCCCTTAGTTCTCTGCTGAGAGCGTGGCAAAAGTGCCATTTTTGTTAACAGCCCCAAGACTTTGTAAAGGTGAATGGAAAGAGCAAGTGCTATGGGAAGAGTAGGAATTTGGTATGTTGACTTATCTTCTCCAGAGCCCACCAACTGTGTCTGATGAAGCCTTGATTATAAACCCCAGTACTTACTCCTGCCTGTCTCTGGTATATTCTCTTGCACTCAGTGGCCTCTCAGCAATAAGGTCATGTGATTTAGGGACTCTCACAGTCTCTTTATGCACCCATCTGATCTGCTTCTGTCTTGTTTCTTCATTAGAAAGTATCTTTACCATCAATTCCTTCCCCTTTCTCCCACCTAACATTTCATCCAGGTCCTTGTCACCTCTCCAGCCCAACTCCAAGCTTGCCATCTCCCAAACACTTCCATGTGGAAGGTACTGAAATTAAAACAGTAGTTAATCTTTCATCGTTCTAATGCATTTCCAATAAAGTATTAGGGGCTAAATCCAATGGATACTTTTTAGTCCTTAAATTACTTTATTTCTCTACTATATTTAGAACTAGTGACCCCTTCGTCCTTCTTGAAACATTAGGTCATTTGAAGGTGTTAGAATGACCACCAGAGAGATTATATAGATCAAGAAGGAGGATGACCAAGCAGGGCACCCTAAGGAATTCTAACATTTCAAAATTTAAGAGAGAAAGGGGAATTTGCATTTCTATACACCCCTTAGCAGCAAAAGTCCTTAAAGCACTTAATCTTTACTGTTTCCAGTTCTTCTCCTCTTCTCTCTTAAATCTTCTTCATTTGGGCTTTTGCCCCGCCCCTCTATCAAAATGCTTGCTTAAGAACACTAATGTCTATAGCACTAATAAAGTTAGTTAGACAAATATTCTCATTCATACCTGGAAACCAGTCTTTTATAAGGACCATGACAATTATATTTACATAATATGCTTTTAAAATATTTGATAAATTGATAGACAATAATGATACCACATTATAATATGTATTTATTTTATGTTACTAGTTGCTATAAACTTTCTCATACCTTTAAAAAAAAAAAAAGAACACTAATGACCTCACAATGCTAAATCCAGTGGTCAATTCTCACTTCTCTTCGTAACTGACCTAACAGCCATGTATGACACAGTTGATTACTCCTTACTCACTGATATACTTTTTCACTTGGCTTCCAGGATACCACACTATTGGTTTTCCTTCTCACACTGGTCATTCCTTCTCAGTCTCCTTTGCTGATAACCTTCTGTTCTCGCTTGACTTCTTACCTTTGGAGAGCCCCATGACTCAATCCTTGGACCTCTTCTCTGTACTCATACCGTTGATATGCTCATCCAATCTCATGGCCGAAAAAAAGTATGCCAGTGATACTCTAAATTATATATTTAGCTCAGAGCTTGTCTCTGAACCCCAAACTCATATCCTACTGCTTATTTGATATCTCCACTTACCTGTCAAAGAGACATCTCAAGTTTAATATGTTCAGAACAAAACCCCTAATATTTACCCCCAAACCTTCTCCACTAGTATCCTTCTCCATCTCAGATAATGGCAACTGCATCCTTTCAATTACTCAGCCAAAACTTAAGGGTAATCCTTACCTACTCTCTTTCCCTCACACGCCATATTTAATCTGTTAGAAAACTCTGTCGGGTCTACCTTAAAATATATAACTAGAATTCTACTATTTTCATGATAATTACTGCTATGACCCAGTTTATGCCCCCATAATACATTTTCTGAACTATTGCAATAGCCTTCTAATTGGTCTTCCTCTTTCACCCTTGCCCCCTACAATGTATTCTCAAGAGAGCAGGCAGAGTGATCCTTTTTAAAACCTAAGTCAGACTATGTCCCTCCTCTATTCAAAACCCTTTAATGGCTCCCTGTTTTACTCAAAATAAAGGCCAAAGTCTGTTTAATGGCACAGAATCACTTTGTCCCAGCTTACCCTTCCCCCTCCTTGTATCCACAAGTCCATTCTCTAGTAGGTCTGCGTCTTTATTCCTGTCTTGAATGGCACAGAAAGACCTTTAATGGCAAAGAAGATCCTCCCTCTCTCACATTATCTCTTTGACTTTGTCTCTTACCACTCTCCTTTCCATCACACATTGTTCCTGTTATACTGACCTCCATGCTGTTCTGTGAACACACCAGGTACTCTTCCATCATAGGGCATTTGTATTGGCTCTTTCCTCTGCCTAGAATACTCTTCTCCTAAATATCTGCATGGCTAACTCACCTCCCTCCTTCAAGTCTTTGCTCAAATGTCTCCTCTTCAGTAACCCTGACAACCTATTTAAAAGTTCAGCCCTCCCTGCCGCACTCCCAATCCTACTTACCCTCTCTATTTTTCACTTAATACTTATTACCTTTTAACAAACTATGCAATTTATAGAATGTAAACTTCACAAAAGCAGGAAGTTTTGTCTGTTTTGTTCACTGATATATCCCCAGCACTGAGAAAAGTATCTGATATATATAGTACGTGTTCAATAAATATCTCTTGAGTGATGGAGGGATGGATGGATGAATACAAAAGGAGAAGTCAGAGGTCTAGAAATCAAACCAAGAGAGCATGAGGTAATTACACCACATGCTGACAACTTCTAAATCTATTTTTTCAGTCCATGGCTCTCTTCTGAGCTTCAGACACATATAGCCAACTGACCACTAGACTTTTCCAGGTGTATCTACATCAAATGTGTAAAAAACAGCATTATAGTATAGTGAACAAACTACTAGATTAAAAGTCGAGAGAATTGTGTTTTACCCCCAGCTCTGTCACCAACTACCTGAGGGATCTTGGGTTAGTTGCATGACCTCCCCAGGTCTCAGTTTCCTTGTCTGTAAAGTGAGGCTATTGGGTTAGATTACCGTAGATACCTCCAAGGTTTCATCCAGTTCTAAAAATATGATTCTTGATATTAAAAATGTAGTTACCACAATAATTATTCACCTAGGCAAAAGCCCCTCAAAATGTATTAGGAAAAGCAAGGGCAAATTGGCAGGTGGCCCGTAGAGCTTTGTGCCTTCAGTGGAACAGGCAGTATGGTATAATAATTAAGAGCCCCAACGTGACATAGGCCTGCTTTCATATCCCAGATCTCCATACTAAATAGCCATGAAATCCTGGGTAAGTAACTTAACTTCTCTGATCTAGACTAGGCAAAATCAGTTCTGGTCTAAAAATTCAACAGATCAAACTAGACTGGAGCTGACTGCACCAGTCTCCTAAAGATAAATGGTGAATTGTCCTAGGAGCAACATCCTCTGATTCCTAGGAGTCAGAGATATGGCAAAAGAAAGCTCCCTGGAACACAGGTACTTTTTTTCACAGGGTGGCTATCAGAGATTTACTGCATTCCCAATTAACAGTCCTCAGTTGGTGGTATAAGAAGAGGACAGCACCCTCTCTGCAGAGAACTCAATTCTGTCAAGATTTTTCACTTCAGCTGACAGACCTTCTGTATGGAGAGGTTGCGTTTTTCATCTACTGTGAAATAACAGTGAACATGGAATAAACGGTGGAATATCATCTGCTATCTGTGTGCAGGCATGTGGGAAAGCACCCAGGAGCCAGAAAAAGAGCAATCATTTCATTTTACCATCCCAAAACAGGCTGAACTCATTTTGGCTCCTAGGGCTGGGTTCTATAAAGAAACTTAGAGACAATGGATAAATTGAGAATTAATAAAGATTCGCTGGCCTTCTGATTACTTCCAATCAGTTGGGATTACATTAAGATATATCTGACCCCTGCTGATTGTCTAGGGGACCTTCAATCTTGGGCTTTCTGATAAAATCAACTCAAAGATTTTGCAGTATGCAAATTCTGGCAAACCAGTTGAGTGATCTGTGATGCTCCTTTGAAAAGCAAGATGCAAGTGGTTTATTGGGCCTCTATGCTGCTCCCTGCCTCACTTCTCAAAGATGAGCAGTGACTTTGATCTTAATGCTGATTGCCCCAACACAGTTCCCCAGAGTGGGTGCTTAGCTGTAATTAGAATTGCTAGAAGCCCTTCCTTTTCCATTACCAGAGATTAGAGTGCTTTATACTCCCAGTTATCTTGCATCTTTTTACATGGAAGTTTCTTCTTCTCCATCCGGAGTGGTGATTGGGGTGTTACAGGAGCTTAGTACATTACCTGATTAATAGGGTTAACTCCTATGGAGTTACCATTGCTATGCCCATATCACTGTATTTCGGTGGGATTAGAAAATCGGGCCCAGACAACAAAGTACTTTGAGCTGTTAATTAAAGAACAAGTACTATCCATTAAGGAAGACAGTACAGCCCATTGCCTTGCTGGTGGCATACACCTAAATCTCAACAAATGCTACATTTACCCAAGGAAACTAAATAAATCCCCAGCATTCTTGACACTACTCTTAGTGGCTTTTATGCGCCTTTACTTAGCAGACAGTCACCAGACATTCCTTAGAGTCTCTCAACGGACCTAAAGGTAAACCTAGGCTAACTGAAATAATATAAAAAGGTGATTATTTGCTTCATAAAAAGATTCTTTATCGAATTCATTTAAATAGTAAACTTCAGAAGGGTTCTAAGGCAGGATTTTATTCTGAAGCCTTAGATTTGAAAACATGGCTCTAACTAAATAGATGTTGTTAAAAATTCTTTACCTAATATAGTCAGTGGCCGGGTTGTGTTCTATAGTGAAAATCATGTGTGTCTTCACAGCTGTAGATTCTGAAACTGAGCAGGACACAACGGGCCCTACAGGATACAAAAGGCCCTCCATGTCCCCTGTTTCTTGTTTGTAGGAAAAGATTTTTGTCTCCTAGGTCTTTCTGAGTGCCAAAGAGCAGGCACAAGCAGTTACTAATTGGAGAAGTGAAGGAATACAGAAACAAAGGAAAAGCAGTTGAGCAAGATAGCTTGAACAATAATTCAACAATAAAACAGAGTCCTAGTTACTCTGCAAGGAATATGCCCCAGACTGGTTGGAACCAGAAGGTTTATGATTAAGATTCCTGAAACACCACCCTGTTACCTCACTACCAACCAGTCAGAAGAAAGTCATACACCCTGCAACCCTCACCCCAAATGTTGCCTTTAAAAACCCTTCCATGAAAGCCATCAGGGAGTTTAGGTCTTTTGAGCATGAACTGCCCATTCTCCTTGCTTGGTGCCTGCAATAAATGCTGTACTTTCCTTCAGCACAACCTGATTTTGGTAGATTGGTTTTACTGCTGGGAGGGTGGGGTGTGAAGCAGACCCAAGTTCAGTTCTGTAACAGTTTCTCTACCAATAAGAGTGATTCCTTCCCAAACCCAGCCTTATCTAAAGATCTGGATAAAGCAAGGAGCTGAGGGTTTAGAAATCCAGGTCTTAGCTATCACTCCACTCCGGACTTGTAGTAGGATTTTAGAAAGCCTCAGAGTGGTAATTAGGAAACCTGAGTTCTATAATAGTAAATAATAATAACACTATAATAACTACAATTTATTGAGAACCTATCAAGTGCTAGGCATTATGCCACATGCAATATAGGCAGTAGGAATTATCCTACAATAACCCTTGTAAGGTAGAGGATGGTATCCCTATTTTAAGATGAAAAAACAAAGTTCTCAGAGGTTATATAATTTTCCCAAGGTCATACAGACAGTGAGTAATTAAGGTTTAAGTCCAGGTTTAACTGCTCCAGGTTCATTTTCCTTCTCTTTCTATCTGATTTGTTGACCTTGAATGAGTTACCTAACCTCACTCAGCTAAGGTTTTTCCTCAGAATATTATAAGTTTAGGCCAAGTCAGTGGTTTTCAACTATAGCTACACATTAGAGTTGCCTGAGGAACTTTAAGAAAATGATGCACATGCTGCACCCCAGACTAATAAAATCAGACTCATTGGAGTGAGACCCAGGCATTGTTTGTTTGTTTAACTCCCAAGTTGATTCTAATGTGCTACCAGAGTTGAGAATCACTGGAAGTGTGATATCTAGAATCCTTTACAGTTCTTAAAAAACTCAGAAGTATAAGTCTCAAGAGATTCTGGATCTCATTTTTCCCTTTTTGGCTAAAGTTATAACCTCTCTAATGTTAGACATTTCAGATTCCTGCTCACTAGGTTATCTTCTTTTCCCTTTAAGCTTCTCCTATGGAATAAAAAACCAATACAGTGAGTTCTTGAAATTGCAGACATTTAAAATTTTAACAGAAATTTTGTAGGTTCCCTGAATCCCTCTACCCCTTTTACTGACTAAATAGAGGGAAAGAGAGCATCATGAGAACTTGATTATTCTGACCCACACTAATAAGCAAAGTGAGGAAGCTTAAGATGCTAATAGCTGAGGCAGCTCTCAAATCATCTGCTTGCCAACTTGGATAAGAATCAGGTGGGGGCCTTGGCCTAATCTACAAGTGAAACTCATTTAGTTTTGCATGTGAGCTGTAATCACTGGTTGTCAAGCTCTCCAAATCTTGAGCTGGGAGAATTATTGTTAAGAGCTGAATGGGAAGAACAGATTACACAAAATAAATCCTTGCAGATACAAAACCAACACTAGAAAACCCTTGACCATCATGCTTTGTTTTGTTGGGCTATGAACTGTAGGATTTTGCTTGGGAAATGCTTTGCTACATATAAACAGCAACAAGGAGCTGGCAGATACAACCGGCTTTATGTATAAGTGAGTAGAAAGCACATTTTTTAAGCAGAAGGAGAATCATCTCATTAAGTAGGTTTTTGGGGGGTTTTATTTTTGCGGTACGCGGGCCTCTCACTGCCATGGCCTCCGCAACGGGACGCGCAGGCTAGGCGGCCATGGCTCACGGGCCCAGCCACTCCATGGCATGTGGGATCTTCCCGGACTGGGGCACGAACCCATGTCCCCTGCATTGGCAGGCGGACTCTCAACCACTGTGCCACCAGGGAAGCCCATTAAGTAGGTTTTTAATAACTCTACAGCCAAATTTATCTCACTTTATTTAATGATTTCCCAGATGAGCTTACTTTCCTCTAAATGCTGCATGATTGGCTCTGGACCTCACTTCTCCAGCAAAGAATCTGAGGAAGAGCTCACTGGTATCAAAAAACAAAAAACCTAAAAGGGATGATCTGTACTCTGGCTGACTTTGTCAACCAAATTATTCTGATAGCTGTAAATATTTTTGTAAATGTTCACCCCTTCACTGTCAAATTAATCCTGAAACAGTTCTTTCTGTAAGCATGAACAGGGAGAATACAATAACTACAAACTGAATTAAACAAACCCTTCTCTCAAGGACGTTGGTTCTAAGAATTCTCAAAAGTAAGTTTAAACCAAGTGGGATTTCTTTCCACTAATTGTCTTCTTAATAAAAATGACTGAAAATTGGGCATAGCTGGGTTGTCACAACAAAAGTAAAGAACAAAATTAAAGAACTTTTGATGAGACAGATGGGTCTAAGTCTTTATCCTGTATACATACATCACGATCACCAAATCACTGAATAAAATAATTCTCAGGGTCAGGCAACCAATTTGCTATGGAGCAGAGATGAGCATCTTGGAGGCCACATGCTTCTGGGACTCTTAGGCAGAAGTCTGATGGGGACAGTAGGGCTGTCTCTGGGACATGTTAAGTTTCTTAGAGGTCTGTCCTAAGCAAACATTTTAATTTCAAATGCTTTTGCACTTACACTTAGATCTTCCACCTCCTGCAACCCGAGAACGACCACCAGGATGCAAAACAGTATTTGTGGGCGGCCTGCCTGAAAACGGTACAGAGCAGATCATCGTGGAAGTGTTTGAGCAGTGTGGAGAGATCATTGCTATTCGGAAGAGCAAAAAAAACTTTTGTCACATTCGCTTTGCTGAGGAGTACATGGTGGACAAAGCCCTTTATCTTTCTGGTAGGTGTTTAGTCATGAGGATTGTGCCCACCAGGCACAGCACAGAGATTGGGGATCAGTGTATTTGCACCTTTGGCAGTTAAAGTTTGGGCTTAATGGCAACCTCTCTTGCCTTCATAGATGGAAAATGCATGTTACTACCTGATGTATTCCTTTAAAAGTTCTTAAGTAGTTCCCAATTGCCTATGGGATAACTCCAAAACTCCTTACTTGTAGTGTTAAAGGCCTTGATTATCTGTTTTACCTCTCAACATTATCTCCCAATCCTTCCTTCACATACCATGTCCTAACACTAAACTAATTCTAGTTCCCAGAATGTGCCCATGGTGTTTTATGCCCTTTCCTCTGACTAGAATTACCTTTTCCACCCCCACCCACCATACACACATCTTCATACCCTAAAGCTCCAGCTCAATCATAACCTGTTCTAGAAATCTTTCCCTGACTTCTCTCCCCACTCTGCCCCAGGCTGGTTTGGGCACCCCTTCCTCAGTGATTCTGCCATGCCTGGTGCTTCCTCCTAGCATGACACCTGTAACACCATATGAGAACTGTCTCTTTCTACCTCTGTCTGCTGCAACAGAGAATGAACTCCTTAGGGGAAAGACTGTGTCTTATTTAACTTTGAATCCCCAGCATCTAGCACATAACCTGGTACAAAAGTAGATGCTCAAAAATAATTATGGAAGTCAGTTAGTTATCAAATATTTATTGACTGATAATCAGAATGCTAGGTTGCTGAGGATATGGCAAAGACTGAGGCATACAAAATTCTTGCCATCAGGGATATTACATTCTGAAGATGGCAAAATATGATATATATGTAAACAATATCAGGTACCAATAAATGCTATGAAGAAGACAAAAACAGCTAACATACCTGGGGTTGCTAGGAAAGCAAGTATTCTCTAACATTTGAATTGAGATTTGAACAATATGAAGGGGATTGCCATGCAAACATCTGTAGGAGAAGCATTCCAAAATAAGGAAGAACAAGTCAGAGACCCTAAGATGAAAATGGACTTGTCATGTTCAAGCAGAGGAGGGAAGGTAAGCATGACTAGAGCACAGTAAATGAGAGAGAGGCACTGAAGGGAAATGAAGTCAGAGGTAAACAGTACCAAATTATGTTGGTCCCTTAATCTATACAGACATACCTTTTTTATTGCACTTTGCCTTATTATGCTTTGCAGATATTGTGTTTTTTACAAATTGAAGATTTGTGGCAACCCTGCATTGAGCAAGTCTATCAAAGCCATTTTCCCAACAGCATTTCGTCACTTCGTGGCTCTGTGTCACATTTTGGTAATTCTGGGAAAATTTAACTTTTTCATTATTATTATATTTATTATGGTGATCTGTAATCTTTGATATTACTATTGTCATTGTTTTGGGGTGCCACAAATTGCACCCATCTAAGATGGTGAACTTAACTGATAAATGTGTGTGTTCTGACTGTTCCACCGACTGGTCGCTCCTCCATCTCTCTCCCTCTCCTTGGGCCTCCCTATTCCCTGAAATACAACAATATTGAAATTAAGCCAATTAATAACCCTACAATGGCCTCTAAGTGTTCAAGTGAAAGGAAGAGTCTCTCACTTTAAATCAAAAGGTAGAAATGATTAAGCTTAGTGAGGAAGGCATGTCTAAAGCTGAGATAGGCCAAAAGCTAGGCTTCTCATGCCAAACAGTTAGCCAACTTGTGAATGCAAATGTAAAGTTCTTGAAGGAAATTGAAAGTGCTAGTTCAGTGAACACACAAATGATAAAAAACTGAAACAGCCTTATTGCTCATATGGAGAAAGTTTTAGTTGTCTGGATAGGAGATCAAACCAGCCACAACATTCCCTTAAGCCAATGCCTAATCAAGAGCAAGGTCCTAACTCTCTTCAGTTCTGTGAAGGCTGAGAGAGGTGAGGAAGCTGCAGAAGAAAAGTTTGAAACCAGTAGATGTTAGTTCATGTGGCTTAAGGAAAGAAGCCATCTCCATAACATAAAAGTGCAAGGTGAAGCAGCAAGTGCTGATGTAGAAGCTACAGCAAGTTATCCAGAAGGTCTAGTTAAGATCATTAATGAAGGTGATACACTACACAACAGATTTTCATTGTAGATAAAACAGCCTTCTATTGGAAGAAGATATCATCTGGGACTTTCATAGCTAGAGAGGAGAAGTCAATGCCTGGATTCAAAGCTTCAATGGACAGGCACACTCTTTTTAGGAGCTAATACAGCTGGTGACTTTCTGTTGAAGCCAGTGCTCATTTATCATTCTAAAAATCCTAGGGCCCTTAAGAATTATGCTAATTCTGCTCTTCTTATGCTCTATAAATAGAACAACAAAGCCTAGATGACAGCACATCTGTTTAACAACATGGTTCACTGAACATTTTAAGCCCACTACCGAGACTGACTGGTCAGGAAAAAAAGATTCCTTTCAAAATATTAATGCTCATTGACAATGCACCTGGTCACCCAAGAGCTCTGCTGGAGGTTAATGTTTTCATGCCCGCTAACACAGCATCCATTCTGTAGCCCATGGATCAAGGAGTCATTTCAACTTTCAAGTCTTATTATTTAAGAAATACATTTTGGGGGCTTCCCTGGTGGCGCAGTGGTTGGGAGTCTGCCTGCCGATGCAGGGGACTCGGGTTCGTGCCCTGGTCCCGGAGGATCCCACATGCCGTGGAGCGGCTGGTCGGCACCCGAAAAAAAAAAAAAAAAAAAAAAAGAAATACATTTCGTAAGGTTATAGCTACCATAGATAGGGATTACTCTGATGGATCTGGAAAAGTCAATTGAAAACCTTCTGAAAATGATTCACCATTCTAGATGCCATTGAGAACATTCGTGATTCATGGGAAGAGGTCAAAATATCAACATTAACAGGAGTTTGGAAGAACATGATTCTAACCCTCATGGATGACTTTGAGGGACTCAAGACTTCAGTGGAGGAAGTAATTGCAGATGTAGTGGAAATAGCAAGAGAACTAGAATTAGAAGTGGAGCCTGAAGATGTGACTGAATTGCTGCAATCTCATGATAAAACTTTAACAGGTGAGGAGTTGCTTCTTAAAGCTGTGCAAAGAAAGTGGTTTCCTGAGATGGAATCTACTCCCTGGTAAAGATGCTATGAAGATTGTTGAAATGACAACAGAAGATTTAGAATATTACCCAAACTTAGCTGTTAAACTTAGCTGACTCCAATTTTGAAAGAAGTTCTACTGTGGGTAAAATGCTATCAAACTGCCATGCATGCTACTGAGAATTGTTCAGGAAAGGAAGAATCAATTGATGCAGTAAACTTCATCGTTGTCTTAAATTTTAAGAAGTTGCCACAGCCACCCCAACCTTCAGCAACCACCACCCTGGTCAGTCAGCAGCCATCAACATCAAAGTGACACCCTCCACCAGCAAAACGATTACAACTCTCCCCCAAATTCCCCCATGCAGAGAATGGATACATGTATAAGTATGGCTGAGTCACTTTGCTGTGCACCTGAAATTATCACAGCATTGTTAATCGGCTATACTCCAATATAAAATAAAAATTAAAAAAAAAGATTACAACTCACTGAAGGCTCAAATGAAGGTTAGCATTTTTAGCAATAAAGTATTTTTAATTAAGGTATTTACATTTTTTAGATGTCATGTTATTGTACACTTCATAGACTACAGTACAGTGTAAACATAACTTCAATAGGCACTGGGAAATCAAAAACTATGTGTGACTCACTTTATTGCGATATTCACTTTATTATGGTGGCCTGGAACTGAACCCACAATATCTCCAAGTTATGCCTGTAGTAACGAGTTTATTATTCTGGATACAATGGGAAGCCATTGAAGGATTTTAAGGAGTAGGGTGATGTGATCTGATATACATTTTAGAAATATCACTTCTGGGTAAAGAATGGACTGAAGGGTATGGGCAAGTGTGGTGACTAGTGGTTAGTTAGCTAACCATAGCATTAGTCCAATCCAGAAGTGATAGCGGCTTATATACTATGGTAGTTGGAGTGGAGATAGCAAGAACTACTCTGCATAAAGTCACTTGTTCCTGGTAAAAGTTCAGATTTGGGGAGACTGAGGCAATTGGAATTGGAATGATTTTCTTTGTAAATATTATAAAGTTTCATGGCTGATCCTTTGCTTATTTGAATTGTTATTTTTCTTTATGGGGCAGTGGACAAATAAGATGAAGGCAGAAGACAGAGTAATTGGAAAGGGCATAGAACAATTAACTACTTCCTTCCCTAACTACTAACCCTTCCCTAAGGGTTAACAATTTGGAGAATTGGGTCCAAGTGCTAGACATTTTACAGAATCTTCATTCACGTAACAGGCGCTTGTTGGACATCTCCTTTGTGTAAGCTATTGTGCTAAATGTTGTACAGAGTAGAAAATGAGTTAAACCTAGTTCTTCCCTTTAATGAACCCAGGGTTAGTATGCAGTCATACATTCATTAAAGAAACTTTGAGCACCTGGCATTGCTCAAGACACTGATAAGACACACTCATTGCTAATAATAATGACATTTGAAAGTTATGTGTGCTGTACGAGAAGTATGGTAAAGTGTTATGGAAGTTTAGAGGAGAGAGAGGGAGGAAGGGAGGAAGGAAGGGAGGATGGGAGAGAGGGAGGGGGAAAGAGAGAGAGAGAGAGAATTTGAAATTGTCTGGTTCCTGACTGGGGTTATCAAGGTAAAAGGTAGCATTTAGACCAAGTCTTTGACAAAGAGAAAGCATTTGAATGTGGACAATGGGGCATAGATACAGCATGAGCAAAGGTACAGAGGTGGTAGGTTTTGATGAACATTCAAGGAAACAATAAGTAGTGGTTTGTGTACTGAGTAGACATGAAAGGAGGAGGGAAAACATCCATCGTCAGCACACTTTGAAAGGCTTAACAGTTGGGTCTTTACTTCTCAGATAATAGGGAATTGTTGAAGAAATTCTTGAACAAGGAAGATTGTTTCTGAAAAATTAATGTGACCGCTCTGTATAAAAATGGGTAAGAGGAGAGGAGGTCAGTTAGATACCTGTTGCAATAGACCAAAGAAAAGGTAATGAGCATTGGAAAAATTAGGCTGGTAACATGGGAGAGGAGAAGGGGAGGCAGATGTAGAATGCTCTTTTTACATTTGCCAAGTGCTGTAAAATCCAACTACTGAAGATTTAATAGCCCTTAGCAATGATAACAGAGCATTCCACAATAGACTATTTTAATAAAAACTTAAAGGTCTTGAAAAGCCCTGAACAGTTGTACATAAAAGACGACATGCTGCTCAGGAGGTATCCATCTAAATGTCATTGAAATCAGCTCTCTGGTAACAGCCACCTGGAAACATTCTCACGGCTGCCAAAGGAAAGGAGATTGCAATCAGTGATGTGAAAACAACTAATTTTTCCCTTTAAATTTGAACCTGCTCCCTGAAAGTTTACACGTGCTAGAAAACTCCTGAATTGGATGGCTGTTCTCCCACTTTGTAAAAGAAAGAGGTTAAAACAAACAAAAATCCCTTAGAAAGGGGCTAGAAATGTAGACATAATTGTTTTTTCTGTTGGAGTTTGAGCACCTTTGGGAGCCGGCATTGTACAAAGTGCACCACCTCAAAGCATCACAGTATCTTGTGTATATTTATGCAAAAGTTTCATTTCCTCCTCTCATTTGATCTTCTCCACAATCCTGGGAGAATAGTCAAGGTAATCATTAATAGCCCCATTTTTCCGATGGCTCAGATAATTAAATAAGATGAATGGGGGTGTGAAAGTACATTGTAAACTTTAAAGAGCCCTAGCAAAGTTTACTTATGAAATGTATTTATTCTTCCTCTTTCTAAAAAGAATATTTTAGTGTGACTGGGAATTATTCTTTATAACAGCTTTATTTAGGTATAATTGACATACAATGAACTTCACATATTTCAAAAATACAATTTGATACTATTGACACATACATACAGCTGTGAAACCATCATCATAGTCAAAATAATGAGTATGTACACCTCTCCCAAAAGCTTCCTTCATGCCTCTTTTGTAATCCCTTCTTCCTAACCCTCCCCAGTTCTCTCCCCTGGCAAACACTGATCTATTTTCTGTCTGATTAGTGTGCATTTTCCAGATTTTCATATAAATGAAATCATATGTTTTGTATGCTCTTCCTTCCTTTGTATAGATCCAGATTTCCATTTGGTATCATTTTCCCTGTAATTGAATTTCCTTTAACATTTTTGGTAGTGCAAGTCTGCTCCTGATAAATTCTTTTAGCGTTTGTACGTATCAAAAATTTATTCCACTTTTTTTAAAAGATATGTTCTCTGGGTGTAGGATTCTAGGTTGACAGTTTTTTTCTCTCTCTCTCAGATGTTGCTCCACTATCTTCTTACTTGCATTGTTTTCAACAAGAAATATGATGTTATCCTTATCTTTTTGTTTCTCTGTACATAAAATGTGTCTTTTGTCTATGGCAGCTTTTAAGATATTCTCTTTATTGCTGGTGTTTAGAAATTTGATTATGATGTGTCTTGGTATAATTTTCTTCATGGTTTTCCACTTGGGGTTCATTGAAATTCTTAGATCTGAGTTTTCATCAAATTTGGACATTTCCTTCCTTATTTCTTCAAATATTTTTTTCTATTCCCTCCCCTGTCTCCAGTCATGGCTCCAATTAGGCATATATTGGACCCCTTGAAGTTGTCAACAGCTCACCAGTACTCTGTTCATTTTTTTAAGTCTTTTTTCTCTCTGTATTTCATTTTGAATAGTTTCTATTGCTATGTCTTCAAGTTCATTAATCTTTTCTTCTGCAATGTCTAATTTGTCATTGGTCCTGTCCAGTGATTTCTTTTCAACTCAGACATTGTAGTTTAAATCTATAAAAGTTTGATTTTGGTTCTTTTTTATGTCTTTTGTGTTTCTACTTAATATGTTCTATCTTTTCTCTAGCTTCTTAAGCATATGAAATCCAACTATAATAGTTTTTATGTCCTTATCTATTAATTATATTATCTGCATCACTTCTGGGCCTGCTTCGTTGACTGATTTTTATCTTTATTATGATTTTCCTGCTTCTTTGCATATTGGGTAAATTTTTATTGAACATCAGACATTGTGAATTTTACCAGGTGACAAATATTTTTCATTCCTGTAAGTATTCTTGACCTTTGTTCTGGGATGCACTTAAGTAACTTGAAATTTTTTTTATCTTTTTAGGTCTTGTTTTTAAGTTTTATTCAGCAGAACCAGAGCAGGGTTTAGTCTAGGGCTAATTTTTCCTCACTAAGGCAAAACTCTTTTGATTACTCTATCCAATGCTCTCTGAATTATTAGATTTTCTCCTCCGGCTGGTGTGAAAAGGAAATAGTCCTAGCCCTGTATGAGCTCCAGGGATTATTACCTCTAATGCTCAGGTAATTCACACATAGATAGACATCAATACTGAGCTACATAATAGGGGAGGACCCTCTTCAGATCTCTGAAGTTCTTTCTCTGTGTAGCTTTCTTCTTTCCAGTACCCTGCCATGCAAACTGTCTGCCATAGTCTCCCTGGATTCCCAGTTCAATCTCCTCAACTCAGGGAGATCACCATGCTTTGCCTGAGTTCCCCTCCCTGTGCTGAGGCCTGGAAACTCTCTCCAGGCAATAAGCTGGGGAAATCTTAGGGATCACTTCATTTGGTTCTTGTCTCTTAGTGATCTCTGTCTTCATTGCCTAATGTCCAATGTCTTAAAAACTATTGTTTCATACATTTTGTCCATATTTTTACTTGTTTAAGGCAGGAGTTACCCTGCAAACTTGTGCTTAGAATGAAATGAGATAAATGTGTGTGGAAGCAGCTAGCTCAGCTTCTGAAACTTAAAAGATTAATAAAAACTTAATTTTTTTTGATTTTTTTGTTGAGAGATTTAACTTTGGTGCTATAACTGACACCAAAAGTGGAGGTGTGGACTTGAATCCTGGTTATCTGAATCCTAGTCCTATACCAGTATACTATAAGCATACTACCTCTTTTTTTAAGGATCCAAAATTATATGTCACCTGGATCACATACCACTCCCCGTTATATCTATTCCACCACCCCCTCCAAAATGGTTCCAAGTCACCAGATACATCTAGGAAGCAATTTGGGGGATTGAAATGTCGAGCTGATTTAAATTTATCAAAATTTTATTGATTTTATTTAAATTTTATCTAAATTTTATCAAAATTCTGAGTGGCGGAATGACTGACACTCTTGAAGTTATCCAAAGACACCACAATTTGAGGCCACCTTTTGCATTCTTCCCAGCCCATGGTGCCACATAAAGCTTATTCTTGATACAGTTACCCACAGAGCTTCCCTCTGTCACAGGTAAGGTGGCAGATGGAGAAATGAAAGTCCTATGAATAAGACTGACCCAACCATGGAATAATAAACTATTATCAGAGATAGAGACTATAATCCAAGTCTTTAATGTTCTCCTTGCTAGTAGTGGGGAGAGAATTTGGGGTTATGTGGTCCCTGGAAACTGCTGTGACTGCATCTGAAGTACCGAACTTGAAAAGCTACTTACAGTGGCTCACTCACTGGGCTGTTCTTGTTCTCTCCTCTCTCTCCCTCTTGTGCACTTAGGTTACCGCATTCGCCTGGGCTCTAGCACTGACAAAAAGGACACAGGTAGGCTTCATGTTGATTTTGCACAGGCTCGAGATGACCTGTATGAGTGGGAATGCAAACAGCGTATGCTTGCAAGAGAGGAACGCCACCGTAGAAGGATGGAAGAAGAAAGGTTGCGCCCACCATCCCCACCTCCAGTGGTCCACTATTCAGATCATGAATGCAGCATTGTTGCTGAAAAACTAAAAGGTATACAAAACACTCGAGCTTTGTGATTAAAATAACTCTTTTCTTTGGAGAAATGTAATAAATATATTTGTATTGTTGACAGTTATCCTTGAATTTCCCACTGAGGGATTCTAAGCATTTCTTGCGTTGAAGCCTTGCAGTTAGAAAGGTGTACCTAGTATTCAAGAGCCAAAAATTTGTCCCTCCCACCTGTGTCTGTGATCCTTCACTGTCTCAAGTTACTTTTTCTCTCCATACATCAGGTGACTAGAAAGAAACATTTTTTTCCCACTTTTCCACATCAGAGAATTTTAGCTGTGATCCATGCATGACTTGGGACCTGTAAGCACCTCCACCCCGTTTCATTGTGGATAGCAAGTTAGTTTTGAATTCTAAGTCAGAATAAATCAGAACAATAGAACTTGATGTGACCTCAGAAAACTCTGATAAAATTCCATTTTATAGATGAGAAAATGGAGGGCCAGAGTAGTTACAGTATACATTCTTCTTAGATTACTCAAAGACGTAGCTACTACCAACTAAAAGAGGACTCCTTTAATCACACATTTATTTCACACAGTAACTACAGAGACTTCCAGACATTGCTAAATCAGACTGCTTTCCCTTTAGTTTTGATTCCTGTTCCCCTTGCTTAACTCTCAGAGCCATTTTGCTAATTTAACCTTAATTGCCTTGCCTGGTCTCCTGTGTTAGTAGCTCAAATCCAGTTTTTTCATTCTATGAGTATGGTTGATTTTACTGGATGAGTGCTGGTGTCCCATTGATCTTATTGGTGACACCAACCCAGCTCTAACAGTATGAATTTTTCTTGCTTCTTGTGCTCTAGGCTCAGCAAGATGCTGCTAATTCCCCCTTTGCAAATAGGTCTCATTCACCAAACTTGTTTGCACCTTATAGCCTAAGGGTTTCACACGTTAAAGAAATCCTTTGTTTGGATTGATTTGTCTTCCTGTAAGAGAAAAGCAGGAAACATAGAGTCCAGAGTAGAGACACAGAAATAATGGTACACTTTGAAAAGCTGGAAAGGCTGAAAGCATTGGTAAGATGCCAGGTCCAAGACTTAACTGTTCATATAAGACCAAACAGCTCAGTTTGAATTTTTATAAAAAAATGAATTTGCTGGTTTTGTGGAACTCAAGCAAAAAGTAAGCATCAATGAATCAACTATACATCAATAATTTTTTAAAAACTGAGCATCAACATAAAGACTGTATGTAAGTAATGAAATGAAAACTGCTATAACGGTGAGGCTGACCTCTCATTACACATCTGCACTTACAAAGGCAAGTGGTAAGAAGTTCACATTACAGTGAGAGATGGTTCCACTGGACATAAGGGTTCCTGGCTAGAGAGGGATGTGGAGTCCTACAGTGGGCCTTCAATGGGATGCTAATGGACTCTCCCTCTCAGGAGTCTTTAACAGCAGAATATGTAAGTGGCTATCTCAGAAAGCTGAACCAGAGGCTTTGGAAGCTGAACCAGAGACTACTATTTTAACATCAGAGAGTAACTCCTAACTAGCTGTAGAAATCTACATGGATGGTTCCTCAGGCAAGAGAAACAGGATGTGGCAAAATGTAGAAATAGAATGAATTACATCAAAATAGATTGTGACTGGGACTGAATGGAAGGCCTGGGGCTGGATTGGATGCAGGAGTGATGTTACAAAAAGTCAAAGATGTAAGTGTTTATACCTAAAGAATTGCCATTTAACTCTTTCTTAAGTCTCCTTCCAAAGGTTTAATTCCATGGATCCAGGATAAAGTCAAATGCAAGTTAAGCTCAAGGCTCAAGTTTACTTGTGCTTATTAAAAAATAAGATTGTAGAATTCTGAAGTTCTCTCACCGCTAATTTATATATTACACACATGCACACACACACACACACAGAGGTTAAGAAATTTGCAATATGTGAAAACTATGTCAGTAAAGAAAACTTTAAGAAAAGAAGAAATACTCTTGTTCTGAAAATTCTTCGTAGACTACAACCAATCTGCCTACTTTTGGAATCTTTCATTCTTTCAGTCTCTCTGCTCACCTGCTGCCTGTGTGTGCACACGTGTGCATGCATGGTTCCTCGCCCTCTGCAATTAATTCATTTCACAACCTTTGCCAAAAAGCCATGGTGGCCTCCTTGCCAGCATGTTTGGAAAATAGATGGAGATTTGGTTACTTTCGATGACTCTAAAAATAAATTCTCTTTTTTCAGATGATTCCAAATTCTCAGAAGCCGTGCAGACCTTGCTTACCTGGATTGAGCGAGGAGAGGTGAACCGTCGCAGCGCCAACAACTTCTATTCCATGATCCAGTCGGCCAACAGCCACGTCCGCCGCCTAGTGAATGAGAAAGCTGCCCATGAGAAAGACATGGAAGAAGCAAAGGAGAAGTTTAAGCAGGCCCTTTCTGGAATTCTCATTCAATGTGAGTGGAAGTCATAGTTCTGCCAGAAGGGTGAGAGGGCACTTCACTTAGTCATCACTCTCTCTACACAGGAGCCAGGGCTCCAGAGCCATCCTGTGTCAAGAAGGAATGCCCTCTTCTGCCTTGTGCTCTCCTTATATTGCCAAATGCCTGAGCTCTGGTTTCATGGGAATCACGTGCGCACCTCCTATGTTCATTTTCTGTGGTATATCTACTTCAGCTCCTTAGAAACACTGACGCTTAGACCACAATCCTGTGATTTTACTTTCGCTTGTTCTCAAAGTAAGTTACAAGCAGCCTCAGGCTCCAGTGGAAAATTCGGTATTTCACTGCTGAAGTTAGAATGTAGCATCAGGATTTGTAAGCATCTTTGCTTCAGATTTGCATCATTATGCTTTTCAGGTATTCCATTTCAGGGATAAATGTAATTATATTTCCCAAGGTAATTGAATAAAAGCCAAATTTGCTACTTCTACCTTTTTTTTTTTTTTTTTTTTTTTTTTT
>NW_020172669.1:234372-285330 GCF_003031525.2 Neophocaena asiaeorientalis asiaeorientalis | reverse complement strand
GTGGGATCTTCCCGAACCGGGGCACAAACCCATGTCCCCTGCATCGGCAGGCGGACTCTCAACCACTGCGCCACCAGGGAAGCCCGCTACTTCTACCTTTTGTTTTTAGTTTCCTTTCTTCAACATTTCCTTTACTGGATGTCAGTAGACACTGAAAGGGAATGGGAAGCCACTGAAATAGACATTTTCAAAAATTAGTACCACTCCAAACCTATCCAAGGTCTCTTAAATGAGCAGAAAAATTCTCAAATAATGTTTTTAGTTCACCATATTATAAAATTATGAACTCTTATCTTTTGAGTAAGAAACTATTCACGTTAGGAACAAAGGTACAGTTTTATGACTTTGCTTTTAAACAGTTATGGCCCACTCTTCTCATACCTGACTGATACATAAATGGGATTAAGGAGGAGTTGTTTCATTTTCCATTTCTATTTTGAAAGTATCTATGGGCATGGAATCCAGGAAGAGAAAGCATATGTTTTTAGGGCTTCAGAATAAATAGAAAAAGAGAGCAGCAAGCATCATGGGAATATAAATCCTTAAATCATTAGTAGACAGGGTACAAACAGGGCTGTAAAGAAAGAAATAACATCTCTGAATCCTAGCCAGGCACAGGATCTTGTCCTTTTTTTCTTTCCCCAGAAAAAAGTCATGACTAAGTTTTCCTTCTCTTGAACTGATTGCGATAAAGCACCCAAATATTTGTCCACATTTCCTCATTTGACATTTTAAGCGACCCTGAAAAAATACTCCCTAGGACTGTGCTTACACACTATTCTTCCATAAAACTTGTGTTTCTCCAGTCAACAAGCCTATCTAGGTAGACTTAAAATAGATCCCATCCATTTTAGGTTTTGATTTGTTGCTTCTGGTTAAACATACCTCAGAATAATAAAAAGATGGATTCCATTGAAATGAAGCATCCAGGCTCATTCTGAAAGGCTAGTTTAAGAAGCCAGTGGTCAAAAGGAGCTGGTACAGTTCACCACTTGCTGTCCTGTTGTGCAGGGTCAATGGTGCTAAATCACATTCACCATGACTCTTGCCTCTCCTGCCTGAATGAATACAGACTGCCTGTATTAAAAAACTTTAGTCACCATTTCACCCTAAACCTTCTAGAATTCATTTTTTCTTTCTGTATATTGATATCTTTGCCTTTGCGTCCCCTTTAAACTCATGGTATGCCAACACACATAGCCTTTTTTTTTTTAGCACAGCTCTAGTCCAGTAGTGTCGTAGGAGACACACTAAGCCTAATGCTTTTCTTATTTCTTTTCTCCTCTCTTTTGCCATCCCTGGATGATGCTGATTCAACTGTTGATCTGATGCTACAGTTGAGCAGATAGTAGCTGTGTACCATTCTGCCTCCAAACAAAAGGCTTGGGACCACTTCACAAAAGCCCAGCGTAAAAACATCAGCGTTTGGTGTAAACAAGCTGAGGTTAGTAACTTTTTACTCTGGTAGCCCCACAGGGGGACAGTTTCTTTCTTTAACAAGTTATTGATTTGGAGTTTAGCTAGAATTAAATAGTGCCAAGCTCCCATGGCCACAACAAGGCCCTAATGAAACACTGAGACATGTTCTATAGCCTGTCATTGTGTCCAGACCACCTGCTGCCAAAAGGGTAATAAATGTGCACATGTTGTCTTGAATGCATTCTGCTGGGTGGAAACCTTAGTAGTGAAAATGTAGCCGCAATCATTAATAAGTTTACTTCCCTAAGCTAGCTAGTCTTGGGTACAACAATAATTACTGACCTGTGCATCTAGTGCTAGTAATATTAGGGCTGTCTTACATTTATTAGAGCATCTTGACAGTTGAGGCTGAAAGCTGCCTGGTGTTACGTTGGAGCACTGAAATTTCTGAGCTTCCTTTATCAAACCCACTCAGCCACCTTTATAGGTGGCAGCTTTAAAGGTAACAGAGGACTCTGATTTCAAATTAAGATTGACACACACCTCTCTGCTTGTGCTCAAGTGACATTTTTAGCATAACACTAGAACATATCTGATGTGATTAGGTTGCGATTCTAAATCTGAGATTAAAAACCGAGATGGGAGGTTTGTTTACACCAGTGTGCCTTTGGAATGGTGTTACACAGTCCTCAAGTTTTTCTGTTCCTATGTGTAGCTTCCTTACCCAGCCAGCCCTGACACTTTCCATCTATGTATGCAGCAACTCTTTCAACTTCGTTTCTGAGTCCTCTTTGCCAGTCTAGTAGCAGTCCCATTATATCTATCAATGCAGGTTGTCATATTCCTTAATAGTTAAATAGCACTTGTATGGAACTTACATATTATAAGGCACTTTCACATTGGTTAGCTCACCTATGCGAGCCCCTCAATAGATGTGGTGTAGTGGAAAGAACCTTGGACTTGGAGTTGACATGAATCCAAATCTCAGCTCTGACAACGTTATAGCTGCGTGACTTTGAGCAAGTTAGTCAGCCTTTCTCAGTCCTTATTACTTCACCTGGATTAAATGAGGTAAGAGATATGTAGACAGTATGAAAATGTAAATGCTATATAAATGAGAAATAGTATTATTTCAATTTATCATTAACAACTCCATAAGGAATAATAAGTAAGTAGAGTGTCCGTTTTTTACATGTGAGGAAACTGAGACATAGAAATGTTAAGCAATGTGGGCTTCCCTGGTGGCGCAGTGGTTGAGAATCTGCCTGCCAATGCAGGGGACACGGGTTCGAGCCCTGGTCTGGGAGGATCCCACATGCTGTGGAGCGGCTGGGCCTGTGTGCCACAACTGCTGAGGCCCATGGGCCTAGAGCCCGTGCCCCACAACGGGAGAGGCCACCGTAGTGAGAAGTCTGTGCACCGCAACAAAGAGCCCCCATTCTCTGCAACTAGAGAAAGCCCATGTGCAGCAACGAAGACTCAACGCAGCCAAAAATAAAATAAAATTTAAAAAAAGAAATGTTAAGCGATGTACAGACAATTATACAGCTAGTAAGTGGTCAATTCAGGCCTGGAAATTCTTCTTCAATCTGTGCTCTGGTATAAACTGCCTTGTGGTCTTGAGTCAGTCATTTAACCTTTGTGAACCTCAGTTACCTAATCTATAAAATGAAGATAATAATCCATTCCTCTGTCTTTCATGAGAATATATGACATAGTTTGTGTGGCAACAATTTGAGAACCGTGAAGAGAGATTAGAGGAAGATAAGCCCACCTCTGCTCATAAACTAACAGTCTCTGAGCCATCAGTTCTGACTCAGCAAAGGGATCTATGAGTCACTAGGGAGAAATCCTTGAAGACATCAGCCCAGTGGAGGGTAGGGTCATAGAAAGCCAGTAAAGTTTTTAATTGTTAAAAAAAATAATAATTTGGATCAGAAAAGGAACCAATTATCTTAGTGTAGCACAAAATGATTTTAGAATGCTAGGGCTACCTCATGTTGTTGAGCCCAACGAACAAAATTCAACATTTCAATTCAGACGTTTACTGAACAGATTCTCTGTCTCAGGTATCATGACAGGCAATGCAGGATGAGATGATCTTTGCCCTCAGGGAGCTAAAAAGGTAACAAAAGTGATCAAGGGGAGGGTTGGCGTTTAGCACTTAAATTTATTTATTTGTTTTTAAAATTTTTATTGGGGGATAGTTGATTTACAATGTTGTGATAGTTTCAGGTGTACAGCAATGTGAATCTGCTATACATATACATATATCCACTCTTTTTTTTTTAGATTCTTTTCCCATATAGGCCATTACAGAGTACTGAGTAGAGTTCCCTGTGCTATACAGTAGGTCCTTATTAGTTATCTGTTTTACATATAGTAGTGTGTATGTGTCAATCCCAATCTTCCAATTTATCCCTCCCCCTCCTTTAACCCCCTGGTAACCGTAAGTTTATTTTCTACATCTGTAACTCTATTTCTGTTTTGTAGATAAGTTCATTTTTTTAGATTCCACATATAAGCAATATCATATGATATTTGTCTTTCTCTGTCTGACTTACTTCACTCAGTACGACAATCTCTATGTCCATCCATGTTGCTGCAAATGAGATTATTTCATTCTTTTTTATGGCTGAGTAATATTCCGTTGTATATATGTACCACATCTTTATCCACTCCTCTGTTGGTGGACATTTAGGTTGCTTCCATGTCTTAGCTATTGTAAACAGTGCTGCAATGAACATTGGGGTGCATGTATCATTTTGGATTATGGTTTCTCCAGATATATGCCCAAGGGTGGGATTGCTGGATCATATGGTAGCTCTATTTTTAGTTTTTTAAGGAACCTCCATACTGTTCTCCACAGTGCCTGTACCAGTTTACATTCTCACCAACAGCGTAAGAGGGTTCCTTTTTCTCCACACCCTGTCCAGCATTTACTGTTTGTAGATTTTTTGATGATGGCCATTCTGACCAGTGTGAGGTGATACCTCATTGTACTTTTGATTTGCATTTCTCTAAAAATTAGTGATATTGAGCATCTTTTCACATAGCACCTAAATTTAAAATATCCAAAATCCTTAATTTAGTTTGAATAATTCAGAAAAATTAAAGTTGAGAGAAAAATGCTCAATATGTCTTCCAATTGTAGCAAAGCAGTATTAGTCTCTACCTTCCCTTCAACGCACACATGTATCCATTTTAGGGGGTGGAAGAAGCTGTTTGAAGTGCCCCACCCATTACAGAAAGCCCTGCTGATACAGTATTTCCTTTTTCATGGGAGGAGTGAAGCCTCTGGTTGGAGAACTGACTTGTCTAGGCCACAACCCTTTTGTAAACAAATTTGCAATAAAATAGTCTCCATTAATTTTATTCATCAAGGCTCTCTGTAGTTATAGCAAGCCTACCTATCTGGTGGGTATATGCTTGAGTTTGATTACTTCCTCAGTAAAGATAGCTATGCCAGTAAGCCGGACATTTCTCTGGAGCTGTGGAGAGCTGAGAGCTGTACACCCTATCACCTAATATTGTAGGTAGAGCTTCCTTGGCACACTGATGAGGATAAAGCACATGGCCGGCATGACTTGCTACATGTTTTGTGATATGCCTTGTAGACTTTGTAGGAACCCAGAAAAATGCTTCCTGCCTGTTGGATTGGACTAAATTAAGGTCTACCCTGAATACCTCAATCTTTATAAGTAAAACTACTGACAGTGGAACATAGCTCATGACCGTTCTCTGCCATTGCATTCCCTAAACCTAAAAGATTTCTTCTACTCTATATTGGCACCTCTTTAAATCATGGCTTTAAATTTCTTTTAACCTCTGTGTACTTTCACTTGATGACAGGCAACTCTGAGGACTAAAAGGAGGTATCCTGTAGAAAGTGACAAAACTGTCCTCTTAAATTGGGACTGCCTCTTAGCACCCCACTGAGAATCAGAGCATCTCAGTGACCTAATCAACTAAACTGACTTTTTCTTGACCTAGGCATAAAAGCTACAATTCCTAAGTTAGGGGTTTCATCAAGGTAGAAGGGTCTGACATTGAACCTTTTCTACCAGTTGCCTCAGGGAATAAGCCAGCTGGTGACTTCCTCGCATCACAAGGTACCTGTTATTTGTCTCATTGTCATCATGCTTCCAGCAGCAGACACTGTCTCACTCTGGTGAGAGAGAAGTTATAAAGTAAGAAGAAAAAGTCCCCACTTTCAGGGAGCTAAGGCACTCACCCTGGTAGCATCTGCCAAGTAGACTAGTTTGATAATGAGTCTTTTTCATTGGTTTACTTTCCTGATTTACATGTGTGTGAGGCTCCTGCTGATACAATTTGAAAGGTAATAAAAATAAGAGAAGGCTGAAGTCCCTCCCCTTACTAAAAGTTAGCATCTACAGTGACTTTACTGACAGTGCTGTGTTGTGGGAACTCTTTTTCTATAGAATCATTCAAAACCTGTGTGTTTATCTTACCGAGATCCTGGCCTAGATTACAAGTTAAACTTTGGATGGCATTTAAGAAGCTAGAGCCATAGCAGTAGGCACAAAGAAACTCCCTTGCATTCTCCCTAATGTGAGATTTTTATACCATTGGACCAGAAGAAAGGGTACATGGTGATTACGTACTAGCATTCTCATGAAATGAAATACTGTGATTGCTAAAATAACTTTCTAGATTTCCAGGCCTATCATTCCAAACCCCAAAGAACTGGTTGCAGATAGATGTTCAAGTTATCTGCATACCCTCGTTTTAGGACCCATTTGCACTAACACTAGCTATTGGCTTTCAGCCATCAAACCCCATGCTAACAAAATTTGGATCAACCTAATTTGTATTTCCATTATGTAGCATACAATGGACATTGATTAAGAGCCTGTGTTTGTGCTTTGCTTCATTGGCTTGAATGATATCTCAGAATCAAATTTCTGTGTAAGTGTAGGAGCTATCTTCCTATCCTCTGCTCCTTTCCATTCCTTCATCTGGCCCATTCCCCACCGAGTATCCTGTTAATTTTCAAAGTATGGGTAAGTACAATTTTGTTACACAGTTCATAAGGAACTTTGCTTTTATTATAGTCATGTTTCTATCATAAAACATGAGTAAGATGAATTTAAGTCCACATAAATTTTTTGGAAACTATATAGTTAGATAATTAACGTTCAATAATTTATGATTTACCTACTTTATGATAAATCAAAAATGTCAGCTGGTACAAAAATGATTCTTTTCAGCATTTTCCTCTGTCTAGGGTTTCAGTTTTATTCTATGTTAAAAGTGCTTTGTCCTCCATTGTGGAGCAATATGCGAATTTCTAAGCTTCGCAAAAAGTTACCACTAGAATAGACTTAAAGGCATTATAATGCATTTTGAGAAGTCACTAACAGTTCACTGTTTAGATTAAATATCACAGGTCTACTGTGGGCAATAGTGTGGTATCAAAACTTTAGGAAGGCTATCTTACCTTTTTTTATGTACTCTATCAGTGATGTGACCCAGTCAATTTCAGGTAGAGAATTACAAATGAAAATTTCTGGAAAATGTTTTTCCATGTCATTGCCACTCTTTTGGCTTCAGCACTGGATCCAACTATCAGGATGTCTTAGCTATCAGGATGGATCCAACCTCAGATCTGGGAGGCAGCTATTTCTCTTGCTGCCTGCACTTCAGTGGCTCAAAGTCCTCCTGTTGCCTGCTCCTGTGTCCAAGCTAGGTAGAATGCCTTCCTTAGGTAAATGCCACCTTTTAGTCCTTCGCTCTGAAGGTATTTGTTAGGATTTGATTCCAAAAGTAGAGATTTTTTGATCCACCAGAGAATATAGAAAATAGGCATCTTAGATATCAAGTGCTTTACTTTTCAAAGAATTAAAATCTCACTTGCTTTACTTAGAGGTAGTGTCATTTACTGAACGCTCACCTTAAGTTTATTGCAGTATAGTATCCTATAGCCTCTATTGTTCTCTCTGCGTTATCTCCATTCATGTGACTTAGTATCGATATTTACAGAAAAAGTAATGGTACGGACTTTAGTTTCTCTGTAGCTAAGAAGGATTGTCTAGTTAGAGGGCTTTGGGCTCTGCCACTTTGCCTGCCTGCTGAATACTTAGAGCAAGCTTCTCCCTAGTTTTTCTTACCCTCATTTCATTATCAGCCAGAAGAACTGGTAACTCTTGTTTCTGAAGTATTTTGAGGCATTGAGGTAAAATTTGCCCATAGGTCCGTTATTTTTCTAGGGATTTTTTGAAGGTGTGAAAGATCTCTAGATAAGCTGTATTACTTAGTTATTGAACATTTTATACTTCTAAGAAGAGATTACGCTTTCTTGCCCAGCTGGAAGCAGAAAAGATGCTTTGCGGATGCTGAGCAGCTACAGAGCGTGTCTTAGCTATCAGTTAGATCTTCCGGCCCTGGGACATTTCCCTAGAAGGAACACAATTTACTCTTCTGAGAAACACAATTTAAACTTTCCCAGAGTTAGACAACATGTTTGTGAATTGAGAGTTGGTCTCTGCTTATACCCTCTGACAGTCTACATTTTTGTTAGGCAGCTAGGAGAGCCACAGCTTTTCCTGATGAAGTAAGTTGTACAATATTTGAATTTGCCAGTGTCAAACCTCATTATGATCACCTTTCCAGTAACAGCTCTTTGATAACTGAAATCCAGACTCCTGAGAAAGGATGAATTCTTAGAAATGGCAATTCCTTTATTGCTCTCTGTGCAATAAGACATAGCAAATGTCTCTCTTGACACAGTCCTTTAAAGTTCATTTTTCTCAAACAAGTCATTATTTTCTTCTATTTTAAGTAATGCCTCTGCAGCACATTGAGGGATCCTATGGTAGTATTTCTATTTTCTATTTCTTCTATTTTTCCTTTACTTCTTAACTCTCAGTGATAACACTGAATAGCTCACTTTTTAATAGGTACTTTTATTTATATTTAGTGTAAACTTAACTTGATATAGAAATCATTAATTTTCCTGATAAAAGGAATAAAAAAGGAGAATATTAGTTGAGATAGTGATTAACTGTAGCATTAATTATTAAGAAATCCATTTAAAATACTTATAATCTCCCTAAATGGAGGCAATTTTCACCAGACGGCTTTGCACATTTTCTGTATTATGGCCCAAGTGCAGCTAACCTAGGCAAGGAATTCTCAGCTCACTGCTGAGGAGCCTCTGACAGGCATTAAGTGGCCTTTAAATGATTGCAAGCTGTTCCAAAATGGAGTTCTCATGCTTGATTTTTTTTGAAAAAGTGACTTTTCCAGTGTGATCTCAATCATTTCCGATGTTCTTCATGCCTTTCTGCAGATCTGTGTTTACATCTGGTAGCACTTCCCTTCAGCCTGAAGAACTTTCTTCAGCTTTTCTTATAGTGCAAGTCTTTGGGTGACAAATACTCGCATTTACATTTGTCTGAAAATATATTTATCTCATCTCCATTCTTGAAAGAATTTTTCTCTGAATATAGAATTCTGAATAAATAGATAATTTTTATTTCTTCTTGCACTTTAAAGAATTGTTTCCCTAACTTCTGGTCTTTATTGTTTCTGAAAGAAATCAAAGCATTCAAATTGTTTTTCCCCTGTTTATAATATGTTGGTTTTTTCTGGCTGCTTTTAAAAGTTTCTCTTTTTTCCTTTATTGATATATAATTGACATACAGCACTGTATAAGTTTAAGGTGTACAGCATAATGACTTGACTTACATGTATTGTGAAATGATTGTCACAATAAATTTAGTTAGCTAAAGAGTTAGAGTTTCTCTTTATGTTTCATTTTCAGCAGCTTGACTATGGTGTTCCTAGACATACTGTTTTTCCACACATATTCTGCTTGGGGTTCACTGAGTTTTTTGAATATATAGATTAATATATTTCATCAAATTTAAGAAATCCTCAACTATTTTTTCTTCAAATATTTTGAATCATTTAATCTCTCCTCTCTTTCTGTGATTCCAGCTAGTTTCTCTGTTCTTCAGATTTGATAAATTTGTATTGTTCTCTCTTTAAGCTTTCTCTGTATACTGTCATCTCTATTCTACTGTTAAGCTCATCCAAAGTTTCTATTTCTCTGCTAAGATTTCCTATCTTTTCATTCATTATTAACATATTTCCTTTACATCATTGAGATAGTTATGATAGCTGCTTTAACTCCTTGTTCTGCTAATTTCCATATCTAGTTCATTTCAAGCTTGGTTTCTGTTGATTGTCTTTTCTCTTGAAAATGGGTCATCTCAACCTAGTTCTTGTAGGTATGTCAATTAACTGGGGGCTTTACCTGCTTATTGTGAATATTTTGCTTTTAAGTCTTTGGATTCTGTTATATTCTTTCAAAGAATGTTGATTTTGTTTTCTTTTGTTTTAATGGTCAATTTACTTCATTGAATTTAAGCTAGAAATTGTCTCTCTTAGATGGCAACTCAAATCTCAGTTCAGTTTTTTAGCCTAGCTGGGTTGTTTGGAATCTGCCATGTGCTTTCATGGTTCAAGGGTCATGCAGAAATTTGTACAGTTCTTATACACAGAATTTGGATCCCTCTCTCTTTGGCTACCTACTTTCTGGGATCCCCTCCTCACTTTCCATTGGCTTCCAGTGGTTTCCCTGAACTCTCTCCTTTATTTCTTTAGGATATGAAGACTTTGGATTTTCTATCTAAAATTTAGCCACCATATGAGGTGCTAGCTGTTGTCTGCTCTCAGACTAAAAGTCCCTTTAAAACTGGAAGACCCACACCCTTCTTCCAAGTGTTGGCTCCTCTTCAGAATATGCCTGTTTTTGTTCATTCTCCAATGGCATCAAGCAGTTAGGGATTTGGTTTGGTTTGTTTTTTTGTTCACAGAATATAGATATTATCCACAGAAGGGTTGATCTGGTAGGAGTTCAGTCCTGACAGCTCATTTTTACTCTAGCTACTAAACCTGCAAATGTTTGATTAAGAGTTCTGTTGAGTAAGACTGTAAAGGGAGAGAGAAGAGGTTAGAAAGCAGCAAGATCAAAGGATTTGACATGGGAAGGTGAACATGGCAGAACCTTAAGGGAAAGTCCAGAAATCCATGTAAGAGGTGGAAGGTATTTCATGGTCAACGGTACTTTCTAAAATGGGAGGGATACAAGAATCATCGGCTGCTAGAGCTCTGGGTATGGAAAGAAAGCCTATGCAGGACAGAGTGTACAAAGTTTGCTTTGTGTATTGAGACTGTCCTCAGCCTCAACATGCCCCTTTGCCTTTGCCTTTGCCTTTGCCTTTGCCTTTGCCTTTGCCTTAAGACTACTCTGAAGTTTTGTTATACGTTTAAAAAGACCCTGCTTTACCTAGTCCTTAATTCTGTTTATTTCCTCAACATTTTCAAGGCTTTCCCACCTAAAAAGCATACCTTTTAACCTTAGGAAATTCGCAACATACATAATGATGAATTAATGGGAATCAGGCGAGAAGAAGAAATGGAGATGTCTGATGATGAAATAGAAGAAACAACAGAAACAAAAGAAACTGAGGAATCAGGTAAAGATTATTCTGCTTTGCTTTATTTAACTAACACCTACTGGAAGGGATGATATTTTAAAACCATTAACAACCGATAAGGTATGGGCACAAACCCATCAGACTGGAAGCAGCTAGAGACAATTGGTAAGGCCGTATAAGTACACACTGGCTGAATGTCAACCCTGTGGCTACAGGACTTACTGTGGTCTTAGTTTACTGCCATCTTTCATCATAGTACCTAACTAAAAGTGGGCTTTCTTTTCCTAGGAGCATTGGACATTTAGGTGGTATTGTTCTATATTTGGCTTGGACTTATTAATAAGACGTTCTACAGTAGAAACTATAAGACAGTTTATGTATAAATAGGTAACTAGCCAAACTTTTAGGAAAAAAGTTATATCCCTACATCACTTATACTTTACACCAAAATTAATAGCAGATGGATTGAAGATTCAAATGACAAAATACATATATAGCAAAAGAAATGTTGGAAAATGTAGGAGATGGTTATATAATTTGGGATGAAGATCTCCAAAGATAGAAATCTTAAAGGATATTTTTGATATATGTATCTGCATAAAAATTAAATATTTCTCTTTAAAAATCACAAAGTTAAAAGAGAACCGAGGGCTTCCCTGGTGGCTCAGTGGTTAAGAATCCGCCTGCCAATGCAGGGGACACAGGTTCGAGCCCTGGCCTGGGAAGATCCCACATGCCCTGGAGCAACTAAGCCTATGCACCACAACTACTGAGCCTGAGCTCTAGAGCCCATGAGCCACAACTACTGAGCCCACGTGCCACAACTACTGAAGCCCGCATGCCTAGAGCCCATGCTCTGCAACAAGAGAGGCCACAACAACGAGAGGTCCGCGCACCACAAAGAAGAGTAGCCCCTACTCGCCGCAACTGGAGAAAGCCCATGCACAGCAACAAAGACCACCACAGCCAAAAATAAAAACAAATAAATAAATAAATTTATTTAAAAAAAGAGAGAATCTACAAACTAAATGGAAATATCTACAGTATATGAGTCTACCTATCTGCTGCCTTCCATTGTGGTTACCTGGAGGTTTATTAGGAACCAAATAGGGGTCTACAAACAGTTGTCTGGGTAAAGCCTTTTGCTTTTACCTAGTATAGTCAGGACCTCACTGTGAGACGACAGCCATGGTATGGGTCCCCAGTGGAACTCAAATGGCAAAACTGTTGAACAATATAAGACACCACCCTTCAATTTCATAACAAATCATCTTGGAGGGGGGTTACCATGGGAGAGATTAAAACATCAGCTAAAAGATGAGTGTTTTCAGGTAAACCATTCTATACAATCTTAGCAGTCAGTAAAGCACAGTGGACAAGACACTGGACCTAAAGTTAGAACACCTGAGTTCTAGTCCAAGCTCTGCCTTTCTTGACATAGAAAGGACTTCTTCCTCAGTGAGCCTCAGCTTCCACACTTATAAGAAATACATTATAAAAACTATCTAACAAAGATTTTGTAATGGTTAAGTGAATTCATTCACTCCTTTAATAACTATTACATTCCCAGCCCTGTGCTAGACATTGGAGATATGGTAGTATACTGCCCCCACTGTGTGTATGTGTCTGTGTGTCTGTGTGTCTATGTCTCTGTGAGTGTCTGTGTGTCTGTGTGAGACAGATAGAAAACAGATTGATTATAATGCAAATCAAAATTTATTGGTTCCTGTACTTGCATATTGAAGTGAGCAGCTCTAGCCACTTGAGTGATCCCAGAATCTTCACTCCATGAACAAAAACTCTTAAGGAAAGAAAACCACCAAGTCAGAATTTTTTAAAAGCATTCATTAGCTGTTACATCTGAATTTCCTCTATTTTTGCCATATGTTACATCCCTAAACATATAAACCTCCATATATATTAAATAAACCCTTTGTAATCAGTGAATAGTTAATATTTTCAGAACAGCAAACTAATAACTGCAGACACATACTATAAACTTATAGCCAAGATAAACAAAAAATTTAATAATAATTGAGCTATTCAAATTATTTAAGTGTTTAGCCAGGATATTTTATAGCTGATTAATCTTTGATTTGTAGGATTGTCTCCACCTCAGTATCTGCAGTATTGTATACAGTATAAATCCACTGTTACCCTGAAATGAATGCAACCATAAGTTTGAGCATCCACTTGATAAGTTGCTGAGTTTGAGGAATTATTGGGGGAGGAGAGGGGTATATGGGAGATTCAGATTGAATGTACTTACTAGGGTTATATAATTGCATTTTGCTTCTGTATCTCTTTTGAGTTAAAAGCTGTATTGGCTACTGCACAGAATCTTATTTCTTTAGAGACTGGAAACTCCCTGACAGATCATCTTATAGCTATTTTCTTTCCTGTTCCACATGCCAGGATGCTGCTTTGTCAAATAAAGCTATGTACAATGGACTTAATGGAGCTTACCAAATAGCTTTTCTCCCAGAAGGTTTCAATTCATTTTAATTCAAGGACTTCTGTGCATTTTTCTTCCCCTTGATCGTATCTAATTTTGTTATTGCATGTCTGTAGTACTCAACTGCAGAAATCCTGCTCAGTGTGAGCCGGTGAGCAGGTCCTCAGTTTTTATCTAAATCAGCTACATGTTTTAGTTATCGCTTGGTTCCAATGAAAAGCTTAAGCAACTAGAACTCAAAAATTTTTTTTTCTCTCTCTTCATGCTACCAAACTTGAATTTCAGGAGCATATAGCATGTTTTTGGTTAAATATACTTCCCAGTCTGAGTCAAAGCTAGCAGTCTGTTACCTTTCCTTGAAGTGCCACAAAATTTCTGTTCTGTGAGATTCTCTATGGTAGCTAGCCCATATTTGTGATTCAGAACTGGAAATACTCTTGCCATGGAAGAAAAGACCACTGCGCTCAAAGCAATGTGTTGAAGAGGGAGAATCACATCAAAGCAAATCATGATAGTGTGAAACTACTTCATTCTATTGTTAACCATGATGGAAAGTACATGTACCCAGTAAACATAAGGATAGCTGTTCCCTTTCAGCATCTGTCTTCTGCCTTCTTCACTTAAATTGGTGGTTTTCAGATTTGGTATATATATATATATATATATAAGAATCATTGGGTTACCTTTTAAAATTCAGATTTCTGTGCTATAGAGTCTGCTTCAATAGGCCTGTAATAGGGTTTGGGAATCTAAATTTTATCAGCCATCCTAAATGAATTATATGATCGTGGTCCAGGGAGCACATTTGGAAAACATTGACTTAGACTAATTCTCCACTGTTCTAGCCAAAGTTTTCTCTTCCACTGGTATCCAATCTCCTTCGTTCTCTCCTCCTACCTCCCATTATTCCCACTTTAGGAGTTTGATCAGTTAGTTAACAAGCATTATATCCTATCAGTTGATAGAAATAAAGATGTAATATATGTAAACATACATAAAATATAAGGAATACCACTTGGTGCTAACCTGGAAGGTACTGATTAGAATGCAGCCAGGGCAAGAGAGTGTGGGCCAGAGTAGTCACAGTCAGTGAAAATTGATCAAGGCCTTGAAAGATGAACAGGTTTGGATGAAAGGCAAGAAAGTAAGAAAGCATCTTGATGCAGACAGGGAGAAGGAGCAGGGCTCAAAGAGGGAAATAAGAATGATGTGATTAAGGGTATAAAAGATTGAATGGGCAAGAGGAGCCTAGACCATAGGGGACATGAATGCCAAGCTTAGACTTAGCATAGTAGGCAATATGTCACTATAAGCATGTCTTTCAACCATGGCACTTGTATGATAAAAGCAACATGAATTGTATATTTTAGGAGATAAGTTTGGATTGATAGAGACAAACCAGAGACTTTTATAGGAATTGAGATATAAAATGATGATGATTGGGACTAGTGAAGGCAACAGGAAATGAGAAAAATGATAGAAGAAAAAGAGGTAACAGAGAGTATGACATTAAAGATGCTAGGAGTTATTTTGGGGGAATAAACTAAAGTCTTTTGTGCTAGATTGAATATAAATGATGAAGAAAGGAAAGAATTCAGAATGAGCCTAGGTTTTCTAATCTGGGAGAATGGAAGGTTGGTGATTTTATTAGTTTGCTAGGGCTGCTATAACAAGAACCACAAACTGAGTTGCTTAAACAACAGAAATCTATCATCTCACAGTTCTGGAGGCTAGAAATCTGAGATCAAGGCTCTAGCAGGGTTGGTTCCTTCTGAGGGCTCTGAGGGAGAATCTGTTCCAGACCTCTCTCCAGCTTCTGGTGGTTTTCTGGCCATCTTTGGCATTCCTTGGCTTGAAGATGCATCACCCCGATCTCTGTCTTCCTGTTCACGTGACATTTTCCCTGTGTGCATGTCTGTCTCTGTGTCCAATTTTCCCCTTTCCATAAGGACACCAGTCATAGAAATCTATAAGCCCACCCCAATTACCTCATTTTAACTTGATTACCTCTGTAAAGATCATATTTCCAAATAAGGTCACATTCTGAGGGCTGCAAAGTATCTTTTTTAGGAGGACAGATTCAACCCATAACAGTAGAATTGATAGAAATGGACTGATGGATGGGACTGATTTGCAGAAAATAATGAAAGCAGCTTCAGACAGTAGGTAGTTAGGAAATAGATGTAAGGGATTTGTATACAAATCAGGGTTGAAGAAAGTAGAAGGCATAGAAGATAGTAGTACAGAGGCGTTCATCTATACTCTGTTAGGAGTCAAAAAGGGAATAAACTACAAATATTTCCATAAATTTGGAGTATAAACAATAGAGATTAGTGGAATTTCATTTTTTACAATAGTCATAAGCCTGGAACATGGAAGGAACTCAGTAAATGTTTGTTGAATGAATGAAAATTTTCTTATTAAACACTTTGAAGTAGATTTTATGATTTTGTGATCTTGAAAAATATGCAATAACCATAAATAATTAAATTTAACCTAGGTTTCCCTATGTGTCTTATTTTTTTCAATTAATAAACTTTAAGTTTTAGATCAGTTTTAGGTTCATTGCAAAATTGAGCAGGAAGTACAGAGTTCCCAAATACTGCCTGTGCCCATATACACACAGTCTCCCCCACCATCTACATCCCGCACCCTAGGGGTACATTTGTTACAGTAGCTGAATACATCATCATCACCCAAAGTTCATAATTTGCATTAGAGTTCACTCTTGGTATCCATTCTATGGTTTTGGAGAAATATATAAAATGTATGTGTTCACCATTGTAGTATCATACAGAATAGTTTCAGGTAACTTAATATCCTCTGTGCTGAACCTATTCATCCTTCCCTCCCCCCAAATGCTTGGTTACCACTGATCTTTTATACTGACTCCATAGTTTTTCCCTTTCCAGACTGGCATATAGTTGGGGTCATAAAGTATGCAGCCTTTTCAAATTGATTATTTTTACTTAGTAATATGCAGTTACTTTTCCTGCATGTCTTTTTGTGGCTTGATAGCTCATTTCTTTTTAGTGCCATTTATTATTCCATTTTCTGGATGCACCACAGTATATCAGTGGTTAGATAACCACTAAAGAGCATTGTGGTTGCCTCCAAGTTTTGGCGATTATAAATAAAGCTGCTGTAAACATTCATGTGCAGGTTTTTTTGTGGACAAAGTTTTTAGCTCATTTGGGTAAATACCAAGGAGCATGGTTGCTGGATCATATCCTAAAAGTATGTTTAGTTTTGTGAGAAACTGCCAAACTATCTCCCAAAGTGTCTGTACCATTTTGCATTCCCACCAGCAATGAAGGAGAGTTCTTGTTTGCACCACATCCTCACCAGTCCTTGATGCTGTCATTGTTTTGAATTTCGGCAATTCTGATATGTTTCTAGTGATATCACATTCTTGTTTTAATTTGCAATTCCCTAATGATATATGATGTTGAAATCTTTTCATATGCTTACTTGTCATTAGTATATCTTTGGTGAGGTGTCTGTTCAGGTCTTTAGTCCAAATGTGTTGTTCATTTTCTTATTGTTGAGTTTTAAGAGTTCATGGTATGTTTTTGATAACAGTCCTTTATCAGATGTGTCCTTTGCAAATACTTTCTCTCAGTTTGTGGCTTGTCTTCTTGACATTGTCTTTCACAGAGAAGTTTCTATTTTAATTAAGTCCAGGTTATCAATTATTTCTTTCATGGGTCATACCTTTGGTGGTGTGTCTAAAAAGTCATCACCATACTCAAGGTCACCTACATTTTCTCTTATGTTATCTTCTAGGAGGTTTATAGTTTTGCATTTTTCATTTGGGTCTGTGATCCATTTTGAGTTAATCTTTGTGATGTCCCGTTGTTCCAGCACATTTGTTAAAAGAGTCTATCTTTTCTCCATTGTATTGCCTTTGCTCCTTTGTCAAAGATCAGTTGACTCTATTTATGGGGGTCTATTTCTGAGCTATCTAATCTATTCCATTGATCTATTTGTCTATTCTTTCACCAACACCACACTGTCTTAGTTACTACAGCTTTCTGTTAAGTCTTGAAGTCAGGTAGCAACTGTCCTCCAACTTTATTCTTCTCTTTCAATATTGAGTTGGCCATTCTGGGTCTTTTCCCTCTTTATAAACTTTAGAATCAGTTTGTCAACATCCGCAAAATAACGTGTTTGGTGTATTCCATTGTATATATGTGCCACATCTTCTTTATCCATTCATCTGTTGATGCACACTTAGGTCGCTTCTATGTCCTGGCTATTGTAAATAGAGCTGCAATGAACATTGTGGTACATTACTATTTTTGAATTATGGTTTTCTCAAAGTATATGCCCAGTAGTGGGATTGCTGGGTCATATGGTAGTTCTATTTTTAGGTTTTTAAGGAACCTCCATATTGTTCTCCATAGTGGCTGTATCAATTTACATTTCCACCAACAGTGCAAGAGGGTTCCCTTTTCTCCACACCCTCTCCAGCATTTATTGTTTGTAGATATTTTGATGATGGCCATTCTGACTGGTGTGAGGTGATACCTTATTGTAGTTTTGATTTGCATTTCTCTAATGATTAGTGATGTTGAGCATCCTTTCATGTGTTTGTTGGCAATCTGTATATCTTCTTTGAAGAAATGTCTATTTAGGTCTTCTGCCCATTTTTGCATTGGGTTGTTTGGTTTTTTTGATATTGAGCTGCATGAGCTGCTTGTAAATTTTGGAGATTAATCCTTGGTCAGTTGCTTCATTTGCAAATATTTTCTCCCATTCTGAAGGTTGTGTTTTCATCTTGTTTATGGTTTCCTTTGCTGTGCAAAAGCTTTGAAGTTTCATTAGGTCCCATTTGTTTATGTTTGTTTTTATTTCCATTTCTCCAGGAGGTGGGTCAAAAAGGATCTTGCTGTGATTTATGTCATAGAGTGTTCTGCCTATGTTTTCCTCTAAGAGTTTTATAATGTCTGGCCTTACATGTAGGTCTTTAATGCATTTTGAGTTTATTTTTGTGTATGGTATTAGGGAGTGTTCTAATTTCATTCTTTTACATGTAGTGGTCCAGTTTTCCCAGCACCACTTACTGAAGAGGCTGTCTTTTCTCCATTGTATATTCTTGCCAACTTCATCAGAAATAAGGTGACCATATGTGCATGGGTTTATCTCTGGGCTTTCTATCCTGTTCCATTGATCCATATTTCTGTTTTTGTGCCAGTAACATACTGTCTTGATTACTATGTTGCTTGGATTTTGATTGGGATTGCACTGAACCCAGAAATTAGGTTGGAAATAACCGATATCTTGACAATATAAAGTCATCCTATCCATAAACATTAATCTCTCCATTTATTTAGTTCTTTGATTTCGTTCATCAGAGTTTTGTAGTTTTCCTCATATAGATCTCATATGTATTTTGTTACATCTATACCTAAGTATTTCATTTTTGTTGTGTTAATATAAATGGTAGTATGTTTTGAATTTCAAATTCCACTTATTCATTTTTGGTATATAGCAAAGCAACTGACTTTTGTATATTAACTTTTTTATATATCCTGCAACCTTGTTATAAGTGCTTATTAGTTCCAGGAGTTATTCTATCAGTTCTTTCAGATTTTCTCCATAGATGACCATGTCCTCTGCAAACAAAGGCAATTTTATTTTTTCCTTCCGATTGTATGTACATCTTATTTCCTTTTCTCATCTGATTGCATTAACTAGGACTTCCAGTACAATGTTGAAAAAACAGTGGTAAGAGGGAACATCCTTGCCTTGTTCTTAATGGGAGAGATTCAAGTTTCTCACCACGAAGTATGATGTTAGCTATAAGTTTTTTGTAGATGTTCATTATCAAGTTGAGGAAGTTCTCTCTTCCTAGTTTACTGAGATTTTTTTTATCATGGATAGGTGTTGGATTTTGTCAAATACCTTTTCTGCATCTATTGATACTTTCATGTGACTTTAACCTCTTTAACTTGTTAATGTAATGGATAGCATTAATTGATTTTCGAATGTTGAACCACCCTTGCATACCTGGGATAAATTCCACTTGATTGTGGTGTATTTCTTTTTAATACATTCTTGGATTTGATTTACTAATATTTTGTTGAGGATTTTTGCATCTGTGTTCATGAGAGTTATCAGTCTGTGCTTTCTTTTCTTGTAATGTCTTTGTATGGTTTTGGTATCAGGGGAATGCTGACTTCATAGAATGAGTTAGGAAGTATTCCCTCTGTTTCTATCATCTGGAAGAGATTGTAGAAATTTTGTATTATTCCTTCCTTAAATGTTTAAAAGAATTCAGTAGTAAACTTATGTGGGCCTAGTACTTTCTGTTTTAGAGAATTACTAATTATTGATTCAATTTCATTAAGAGATACTGCTCAGCGGCCACGGCTCACGGGCCCAGCCGCTCCGCGGCATGTGGGATCTTCCCAGACGGGGGCACGAATCCGTGTCCCCTGCATCGGCAGGCAGACTCTCAACCACTGCGCCACCAGGGAAGCCCTGTCTACTTCTTTTTTATATTAGAGTATAGTTGCTTTACACTGCCATGTCAGTTTCTGCTGTACAGAAAAGTGAATCAGCCATACATATACATATACTTTTTAGATTTCCTTCCCATGTTTACTTCTTGTGTGTGTTTTAACAGATTGTGTATTTCAAGGAGTTGGCCCACTTCATCTAGGTTATCAAATGTTGGACATATAAAGTTGTTCATAATATTCCTTTATTATCCTTTTAATGTCCATAGGATCTATAGTGATATCCTCTCTTTCATTTTGGACATTAGTAGTTTGTGTCTTCTTTATTTTTTTCTTAGTTAAACTGGCTAGAGGTTTATCAATTTTACTGAAAGAACCAGCTTTTGGTTTCATAAATTTTCTGTTGAGTTCCTATTTTCTATTTAATTGATTTCTGATCTATTTTTATGATATCTTTTCTTCTGCTTACTTTAGATTTAATTTGCTCTTCTTTTTCTAGGTTCCTAAGGTGGAAGCTCAGATAATTGATTTTAGATCTTTCTTCTTTTTAGGTCTTTTCTAATCTGTGTATTCAATGCTATACATTTCCCTCTAAGCATGGCTTTCACTGCATCTCACAAATTTTGAGAGTTGTGTTTTTATTTCCATTTATTTCAAATATTTTTAAATTTCTCTTGAGATTTCTTCTTTGACTCGTGCCTTTTAGATGTGTGTTGTTTGATCTCCAAGTATTTTGGAATTTTCCATCTATCTTTCTGTTATTGATTTCTAGTTTAATTTCATTGTGGTCTGATAGCATACCTACTGTGATTTCTATTCTTTTAATGTGTTCAGATGTGTTTTATGATGCAGAATGTGATCTATCTTGGTGCATGTTGCATGTGTGCTTGAGAAGAATGTGTAATCTGCCTTTGTTAAATGAAACAGTCTATACATGTCAACTGTATCCAGTTAATTTATGGTGCTGTTGAGTTCAACTGTGTCATTACTGATATTCTTCCTACTGGATTGTTCCACTTTTGATAGAGAGGTATGAAGTCTCTATAATAGTGGATTCATCTATTTTTTCCTTGCAGTTCTACCAGATTTTGCTTCACTTATTTTGACACACTATTATTAGGCTCATACACATTGTTTGTTATGTCTTCTTGTAGTACTAACCCCTTTATCACTATGTAATGCCCCTCTTTAGCCCTGATAACTTTCCTTGGTCTGAAGTCAGCTCTGTCTAAAATTAATATAGCTACTTTTACTTTTTTTTGATTAGTGTTAGCATAGTATCTTTCTCCATTCCTTTACTTTTAATCTATATGTATGTTTATATTTAAAGTGTGTTTCTTAAAGATACCACTATAGTTGTTTCTTGTTTTTTTATCACTCTGACAATCTCTGAATTTTAATTGTATTTAGACCACTGATGTTTAAAATGATTATTGATGTAGTTGGATTAATATCCACTATATTTGTTACTGTTTCCTATTTATTGCTCTTGTTCTTTGTTCTTCCTTTTGTCTTCTACACTTTCCCAGCCCTTTGTGGTTTTAATTGAGCATTTTATATGATTCTACTTTCTCTTCTTTGTTAGCATATTGCTTATACTTCTTTTTTTTTTTTACTTTTTTAGTGGTTGCCTTAGAATTTGCAATTTACATTTATGACTAATCCAAGTCCACTTTCAAATAACACTATACCAGTTTGTGGGTAGTGCAAATACCTTATGATAACATAATCCCAATTCCTTCCTCCCATTCCTTATATCATTGCTGTCATTAATTTCACTTATACATAAGCGCACGCACGCGCACACACATACACACACACACACACACAAGCATACATAATTGAACACATTGTCAGTATTATTTTGAACAAACTATTATCTGTTAGCTCAAGAATAAGAAAACTTAAAGTTTTTATTTTGCCATCACTTTTTCCTTCTTTAATGTTCTTCCTTTCTTTATGTAGATCCAAGTTTCTGACTTATGTCATTTTTCCTCTGTCTTAGGAACTTCTTCTAACATTTCTTGCAAGGCAGGCCTAATAGCAACAAATTCCCTCAATTCTTCTTTGAGAAAGTATTTCTCCTTCACTTTTGAAGGATAATTTCACAAGGTACAGAATTCTAAGTTGGTGGATTTTTTTTTCTCTTAACACTTTGACTATTCTCTCTATTCTATTCTTGCTTGCATGATTTCTGAGGAGAAGTAGCATGTAATTCTTATCTTTGCTTCTCTATAGGTAAGGTGTTTTTTTCCTCTGGCTTCTTTCAATATTGTTTCTTTCTCTTTGATTTTCTGAAATTTGAATATGTTTTGGCATTTATCCTGCTTGATGCTCTCTGAGATTCCTGCGTCTGTGGTTTGGTGTCTAACATTAATTCAGACATGTTCTCAGTCATTATTATTTTACATATTGTTTCTGTTTCTCTCTTTTTTCTCCTTCTGATATTCTCATTATGTATACATTACATCTTTGTAATTGTCTCACAATTCTTGCATTTTCTGTTCTTGGGGGGGTAATTTTTTTTTCTTTTTGCTTTTCAGTTTAGGAGGTTTCTATTGTCATATCCTCAAGCTCAGAAATTCTTTCCCCAGCCATGCCCAATCTACTAATAAGTCCATCAAGGGGATTTTTCATTTCTGTTAGAGTCTTTGATCTCTAGCATTTCTATTTGATTCTTTCTTTGAATTTCCATCTCTCTGCATACAATATCCATCTGTTCTTCTATGTTGTCTACTTTCTCTATTAAAGCCTGTAGCATATTAATAATAGTTGTGTTTTTTTTTTTTTTTTGGCTGTGCCATGCAGCTTGTGGGAATTTTAGTTCCCCAACCAGGGACTGAAACTGGGCCCTCAGCAGTGAAAGCACATAGTCCTAACCACTGGACCACCAGCAAATTCCCAATAATAGTTGTTTTAAATTCCCTGTCTGATAAATCCAACATTTCTGCCATATCTGACTCTGGTTCTGATCCTTGTTCAGTCTCTTCAAACTATGTTTTTTAGTATGCCTTGTAATTTTTTGTTGAAATCTGGACATGATGTACTAGGTGAAAGGAACTCTGTTAAATAGGACTTTTGTGGTATTGTGGTAAGATGTGGTGGGAGGAGAATCATTTTATAGTCCTATGATTAGGTCTCAGTCTTTTAGTGAGCCTATACCTCTGGACTTTGAACTTCACAAGTGTTTCTCAGTTTCTTCTCCCCCTTTAGGTGGGACAGAATGGCTAGAGGGGTCTGGAGCTGGTTGGTTCCCTGGGTTGGTTAGGCTCTGGTACTACCCCAGTATGTTAGGCTATGGTAAAATCATTTCTTACGAAGGCAGCCCTTTTAAAGAAGAACATGATGCTCTGGCATATCTCAAGAGGGTTTCTTTTTCCCCTCCCCTGCTGGAAGCACATAGGAATTTTTCTCCAGTGTTCACTCTGAGGACCAGGTGGAGCCCCTGGAGATAAAACTCACAAAAGTGTAGGGACCTAGCTATGACTGGGTCTCCCTGGAGTTTTTAACTCTCAGACTTATTTACACTGAGCCTACAGCAAATTGCCAAGTACAGTTTAGGTTTTCCTACCTTGGCACTGTTTCCTGTGGCGATATCTGCTCATGGGTTTCTGGTCTGGTAAGTTGTGATTCTCTGTATTCACCTGTTTGTCTCTCCAATTTTGGGTGTATGAGTTTGCCCTCTTACTTCACTTCTCTATTGTATCTAAGAAGAATTGTTGGTTTTTTTCAGTTTGTTCAGCTTTTTACTTGTTGTTAGGATGGAGTGGTGACTTCTAAGCTCCTTACATGCTAGACCATAAACTGGAAGTTTTTTTTCTTTTGGCCTCACTGCACGGCTTGTGGGATCTTAGTTCCCCAACCAGGGATCGAACCCGGGCCCTCAGCAGTGAAAGCGCAGAGCCCTAAGCACTGGACCACCAGGGAATTCCCCAGGAAGTCTTGTGTCTTAATTTTTACATTTACCTTTCCTCTATAGGATCAGTTAAGGCTGCACTTTTAAAAAATAACTGTCAGCCAAATTATTGTGTGGACAGTCATCAGTTCAAGACAATTAGCCTTCTATTTTATTATTACAGGCTCTTATTATTTGCAGCATTTCAAGTAAAAGTAACTGATGTTACCTAGAAATATTTTAGTGATGTTTGAGGTGAAGAATTTGAAACACAATGAGGACTTTTGTGTGTTGGAATTCGGTGTTCATTTACAAAAACGAGTCTTTGTGCTTTTGTGTCCATCTCTTGCTACCATGGCCAACTCAGATCTAAAGTTTCTCATTGAGAGGCTTTTTATACACGTCAGTTTAAAACACCAAGTTTTCATGGTACTAAGGTGAACCACAACGGAATCTGGATATATGGTTTTTACTCCTTTGTATTGATTGTTTAGCCTTAGTATCACAGGCAGAAGCTCTGAAAGAAGAAAATGACAGCCTCCGTTGGCAGCTTGATGCCTACCGGAATGAGGTGGAACTGCTAAAGCAAGAACAAGGCAAAGCCCACAGAGAAGATGACCCAAACAAGGAACAGCAGCTGAAACTCCTGCAGCAAGCCCTGCAAGGAATGCAACAGGTAAAGACATTTTGGTCCTCTGAGCTTTTTGGAAGGATAGTAATCAGCTCCTCACTTGTAAAAGGGCCCCTGCAAGCAAATAGAATAGCAAACTTCTTATTTTCTTGGTATTGTGTTCTCTGGCATGGCTGAGGAAGGGATTATGTATTATAGTTCATGAAATATTCTGGCAAATGCAGAGATAGCAATGGATCACCAGTTTTCAAAGAATGTGCATTCAGTAAAAAATACTTAACAGTAAAACTACACTGAGCATAACCTAATCTTTTCTTTATGCTACAGAATGTACTTTGGGATTTGGACAGGGTCTCAAGGTCATTATGAAGAACCTTAATTACTTAGATATGCAACAGTGCTGGTGAATAAGTATCTAGTTGATACAATGCTAAATAATACAGTCTTTTAGAAGAAATGGCAAGAATCCTACCCTTGATTTGGTTGGAAGGAGGGGTGTTATGGGTTTTTAAGTATCAGTGCTTTTGGGCACATAATACCAATGTGCTTTTGTTTTGTTTTGTTTTCAGTCATTTATGTGAATGAGTTTACCAGCACGTTATCCCAAGTATAAAAAGTAAAGTAAATAAGTGCATCCAACTGTAAATGCATTCAAATACAACATTGTGTAGCAGATGGTCAATATCTAGAAGTTTTATGTAACCACCACAGCAAGACTACTATTTAAAAGATATCAACATCTGTTTCCATTATAGTAAAGGAGTAGTACTTCTGAGTAAGGGTACTATCCTCTTCTGTCTTGCCAGACTACCAGCCATTTTCCTCACAACTTAAACTGTCCAATAATTTTTTAATTGTGTGCCTTGGAATTATCTAGGGCAAAGCTTATTGATGTTTAGAAATCACAAATTGTGAACAGGGAGTCTCTTCTGGCACTAAGAGCCCCATGTTCCTATTACTTCTGCTATCATTGTCTTCCTATGTGACAAGCAATATCACATTAATATTTCACCTTTCCTATTAACAAAATGTGTGAAGTAATGCTTACCTTCCTTTTACTGTCACCGTGGAGTTTAATTAGATCAGGGATCTAGTTTAATTACATCAAATATCTTTCCACCAAAAAATACATCTCCTCAGCTGGACTTCAAAGAATTTCAACCATGTACATCGTACTGTGTCTTTTAGCCCTCCCAATGGTCTTTTGCAAGCCTCTGAAAAGCAAAACTTTGAAAACATTTTCTTGTTGTTGTTTTCCCCTCTTACCTTGATTTGAAACCACTCCACATAAGAATGGAGTGGTTCAATTTAAAACTAATGAACTTTTTTTTCATTCCATCCCTTCAAAAACTTCGGTGAGACAATTAGGTCTCTACCTCCTGAAAAATTAATTTTACTCATTTTGATTACTTTTTATTGGACAATAGCCTTGTAAACAATGGTAAAATTTCTCCCATCTTATCCCCGATAGATGTATAGTCTAATATGATGGTTAAGAGCATGGGCTGTGGGGTTGACTCAACCTGGGTTTAAATCCCAGCTCTGGCACTGACTATCTGAATAGTCTTAGGCAAACCATTAAGCCTCTCTAACCTTCAGGCTTATGTATCATAGTTTTATTGTGAGGCTTAAATGAGATCATGCATATGAAACCCTTTGCCCAATACTTGGCACATGTTAGATGCTAAATACATAGTATTTGTAGTAATCATTAATGATGAATCCAGTTCCTTGCCTACTGATAAGGGAACTAACATTTGTGAAATTTGGATTCTTTACTACTTTTCTCACAGAAATTGAACTTGGCTTGGAAAATGGCTACTTGCAAGAATGCTTTACACATTAAGTTCAGTTCTATGCCAAAATCAAGATATTGTCCACATAGTATTAACTGCACCCTACCCTTACATCTGGCTGGAATAGGAAAGTTAAGTGATTAGATCAATTAGTTTCTCAGACTCTTTCTAAAATATGAACAAATCCAAAAGATTCATAAGAGCCAGATAAAATAACTTCAAGTGAAAAGTATCTTGATTTTCCCTTTAGTATCTTTGCATGGAGAAATGGTTGTGTGTACTGGGGGAAAGTGAGGCAGGCCTGCCTAATATCTAACTTCAGCCAGTGTTTTTAAGTGAAGTGTGGCTTCTTAAGACTTGATTGTCTTTGGTCTTTCTTGTAGCATCTACTCAAAGTCCAAGAGGAATACAAACGGAAAGAAGCTGAACTTGAAAAAATCAAAGATGACAAGTTACAGGTGGAAAAAATGTTGGAAAATCTTAAAGAAAAGGTACATGAGTACTAAGTGACCCTTTTCCCTGGCCCCCTTCCCCCTTTTCAGTGACAATGAAAATGCCCTGGAAGCTCCTACCAATAGGTATCAATGTGGAATGGTTGGTTGATTGATTGGGGATTAAAAGCCCTTCTCCAGGGTAATTCTTGAATCAAGGGCTCTGCTTTTAGGTATGAGGCATTTCTAAAGGTTCTGGAGAGTATACTTTTCAATGAATAAAATGTCTCCATCCCTAACATTCCTCAGTCTTCCTTCTTGGAGAAGATCAGAGTATACACCTCATCCCTGCTTCATCTAGTCAAGGAAATAACAACATAGAAAGCCCATGTGACACAAAATACTTTCAATTAAGCATTTCATTAAACGAAGGAACACAAGTACAACAGAACATTGCCATTTCTTTGCCGACACTCCATCTAGTGTAATAATGAGCTGCTGCAGGTTGAAACAGCCAAAACCAAAAGGGGGGAAACTTGGAAAGCAAACAAGGAGACACATTATTCTAAAGCTAGATAATAGCAACTGGGAAGGCAAAATGGGACTTTGCCTAATGAGAGCCTGCAGCCATAGAACCTCCAGTGAGGACCTCTGAGAAAGTCTGCGAACTTCTAGATGGACTAATGTATCTCAACCATGCATCGGGTGCCCAGTCTATTTAAGGTATGTAAAGTCTACTGATGGCGTCTCCCTGTCACACGTCTCTAATTTCCTTTATGCCTGAACATTCAAGTTAACTTATCCTCTGGAAAGAAAGGCCCATTGACCATAGCTGCCTGACTTAATGTCTCAGAAGAAAGAGAAGATTAGGGGGCTTCCCTGGTGGCGCAGTGGTTAAGAATTTGCCTGCCAATGCAGGGGACACGGGTTCGAGCCCTGGTCCAGGAAGATCCCACATGCTGCGGAGCAGCTAAGCCCGTGCACCACAACTACTGAGCCTGCGCATCTGGAGCCCATGAGCCACGACTACTGAGCCCACGTGCCACAGCTGCTGAAGCCCGCTCACCTGGAGCCTGTGCTCCGCAACGGGAGAGGCCACCTCAATGAGAGGCCCACGCGCCACAGTGAGGGATGGCCCCCCCTCACTGCAACTGGAGAAGGCCCACGTAGCAACGAAGACCCAGCACAACCAAAAATAAATAAATAAAAATAACAAAGAAAAAATAAAAGAGAGAGAAGATTAGGAGCTTAGACCAAGAGCCAGAAATCAATTCCACAGTTCTACGGTTCCACAAGAGCTCGTGCTATTTCTCTTCTGTGCTCAGGGCAGGAAGATGCAATGCATACGAGCCCTGGGTGTGTTTGCCAGCATAGTGACTTCCCCCAGAGTGCCATTAAGAACTGGCAACCTGGGGGCTTCCCTGGTGGCGCAGTGGTTGAGAGTCCGCCAGCCGATGCAGGGGACACGGGTTCCTGCCCCGGTCCGGGAAGATCCCACATGCCGCAGAGCGGCTGGGCCCTTGAGCCATGGCCGCTGAGCCTGCGCGTCCCGAGCCTGTGCTCCGCAATGGGAGAGGCCACAGCAGTGAGAGGCCCGCGTACCGCAAAAAAAAAAAAAAAAGAACTGGCAACCTTGGTGTAATTGAAGCAAATGATTGAAAGTGTGAAGTGTTTTCTTCTGGAGGCCATTTGCAATATGTTTTTAATTTTTCCACTTCATAAAACCAACTCACTTTCCAGTTTTGTGGGTGTTATTAAAGAAATGAGCATAATCCCAGACAAATTCATTTATCAAGCATTTAATTGAAAAGTGCCAAAGCTGCTCTATTTAGCAGGACTTTCCTCATACGATCAGAGCTTCTAAAATGTCCCAGAGCTGCTACTTAGCTCTGTTTCCCTTCTTGCATAAGATGGAGTGTGTGTGTAGTGTAGCCAGAAGACTCTAGATGAACGTGGGGTTATCCTAATGACATCAAGCTTAAAATCACTCTTCAGGATTGACATCACAAATTGACTTGAGGACATTTTCGTGTAAGCAGCTCTCTGCTTTGTAAAGTATTTCATTTAAAGAAGTGAAGGGTCAAATGGCATTGAAAAATCTTGCAATATTATACCTAAGTCTAAGTGTTTCCCATTTGCAACTAAATATACCTTGAAGTGGCAGCTAAAGAGGACAGGGAGAGAAATCCAACTGATAATCAGAAAACTGTGAGTCAGAATATGTTTCTGTCCTGTTATTTTAAGTGAGGTTTCCTTCAGGGAAAGTCATGACAGTTCATTATAATCTGATCTTCTCTGGGAAGCTGATTTGTGACCAAATATTTCAAACTGTCACAATTAGGTTAGGAAGCAAAGTACCATCACATTAGACTGCAAAAATAATTCCAGGTTGAAAGGAAAGCAATAAGTTTTGGTGAGGAAGGACATTTTTTCTTTTTGTTTGGGTTTCTTGACAGTAAACCACAGTGTGAGTTATTGTCAGTGTTTTGCAATATAACAATGTGACTTATGTCTGTCTTACTGCAGAAAGAACTAGCTCTTGGAATCTGCTAGTAAAATTCAAGGTGATATCATGAACCCTCCCTTGAATTCTGATCGCCCATTTCCTACTACCTTATTGGCCATTCTACCCTTTAAAAGAGCCATTAAACTTTTTTTCCAGTTTGTTTCCTTTTCATTTATTTTTAATTTAACATTTTAACTGTGTGCTTCTCTTTAAATGAAGTTTATGTTATAAACACTCTGAGATCATTCCAGTATTTCCAGTTTTAGGAAAATACTATTCCTCTCTTTTCTGTAACTGTTGAATATGCTTCATAGTAATTCATAATGTTTTATTTTTATTATTTTTCATGATTAATACTGTCATCTGTGAAATTAGTTGTTTTATTTGTGGGGATCTAATTTTTTCTGAATTGATGATGTATCTTAATAAAGCAGCTTCATATTTGTTTATAAAAAAAATTCAAGGTGATAAGCATCCCTTCAATATACCTTCTAATTTTTTAAATGCCAGCTATAATAAAATTGAAGTCAGGTTTCAGTAAGGCTACATTTTGATTCAAGATGGCTAAAACTTCTCAGGATGTCTACATATCTTAAATGAACCCTAATCTGTTAAACTCTCACACTTAAGAAATGGCTTACTGGATCATTTAATGTTTTAAGGGGGTTAGAAGCACATGTACAGCCCGTGGCTTAGAAGTGAGCCAGCAGTTTAAATCAAACTTGGCATGATGGTTACTGACTGGATTGGATTCTAAACACCAAAGATTGAATAGGTCATCAAGAAAGGTTTCCCTTCTGACTACAGCCTGGAAGCCTGTAAATCCACAAAACAACATGTCTCGCAGCAAAGACCATTAGTTTCATTCAGGGGCAGCATCCTGGAAGCTTTGAAGGCATCTTTAAAGAAAAAAGAAGGAAACCTGTCCCTGCTGAGGGCTTTTGGAAGGAAAGAAGTGACGAAGCATCCGAGTCATCCATGATCTGCTCCCCCCTCCGGAACATTTCCCCAGCGCTCTCTTTTACAACAGCAGTGAGACTGAAGCACTGATTTCTTTTATTCCTTCTTCTGAAGGCTCCTGCTTCACATTTATAATACAGAAAAGATGTTCTCAGTACCCAAAGAGAGAAAGAAAATCCCGAGAACGGTCTGGAGGCATTTTTCAGTTAGGCTGCTGGTCATGGATTTCACCTGAGTATCTCTTATGAAACATACACACTATGCTCAGAAAGAGAAAACTTTCAACAACAAAGAAGTCCACTGTCATGGTCATTTCTTGCTGTAACGTCATAAATATCCTAATTGATAATGTCCTTATCAGAGAAAAGAGAGAGAGAGCCGACAGTCAATAAATAGAGGCTCTAATTTTTAGTTCAAGAGCCAACAGTTGATTACCTGTGAGTGGATCGGCTACACTGTAGATTCTCCATTCCAATATGGGACTGACCTTTAGCATAGTGTGGACCTAAAATAAAAAAGAATGGTCCTGGGCTTCCCTGGTGGCGCAGTGGTTGAGAGTCCGCCTGCCAATGCAGGGGACACGGGTTCGAGCCCTGGTCTGGGAAGACCCCACATGCCGCAAAGCAACTGGGCCCGTGAGCCATGGCCACTGGGCCTGCGTGTCTGGAGCCTGTGCTCCACAACAAGAGAGGCCACGATAGTGAGAGGCCCGCGTACCGCAATGAAGAGTGGCCACCGCTCGCCACAACTAGTGAAAGCCCTTGCACAGAAACGAAGACCCAACACAGCCAAAAATAAATTAATTAATTAAAAAAAAAAAGAATGGTCCTTTTCACATTGGGTGGCCTGGGATGAAATCCTGGCTCTACCATTTTCTAGCAATGTGATCTTAGGCAAGTTACCTGATTTATCTGAGCCTCACTTTCCTCACCTGTAGAATGGAGATAAAACATACCTAACAGTACCTGGCATCTTACAGACAATAAATGTTGGGTCTGGTTCCCCAGACTACTTGCATAGAGTCAAGAATGATAAAGGCAGAAGGGAAAAAAAAGACTAGTGAAGATGAATGTCTAAATTTTTGTGTGTTTTGAAGGCTTATAAGGAAGCTTTGGATTATTGGTGATGCTTTTGTAATTTATGCTATTTTTCCTCCCATTCAATAAGCAAAATTGTACAGTATTGCCTTCGAGGTGCCGTTAAGAAGTTCCCTGTTGTATAATTGAAACCAAGTCTGTTACCATATAAGGTGCACTGACCCAGGAGACATATTATTCCCACAGGAAAGCTGTGCCTCTAGACTGTGTGCATCGAGCCAGGATAGTGACTACCCTCTGGAGAAGACCCTGAACAGCTGTCCTATCAAATCTGAACGCGAAGCACTGCTAGTGGGTAAGGAAGCTAACACACACATTCAACGGATAGAGTGCAGTGGAGTGGGGGGAAGCATTAACCTAAGATGCATAAGCACATGCCAAGCATTTATGAAGCGTGACAGTGCAAGGACCCAGAGTCCTGAAGACAACAGGGTAAGAACAAGTACAGATTTCAATCAAAATGGTAATAGCGGCTCCCAGCCCTCTTCAAACTCCTGGTGACCACTGCCACATCCAGTGTGTCAGTATAAGTGCTATGCTAAGAGGGGGTCCACTGGAGAAACACGTTGTAGATTTTTTAAATCTCTAAGCAGAGATAGGTGAGCCCTCTCACTCCCACTCAAGGGACAGTGCAGACATTGTTTGGCAGAGAGCTTCTCCAGATGGGCCTCCGGAGAAGGTGTGTGTCTCTCTCCTGTCTTTCCAGGTTACTGGCAGGTGACTCACGAGGCTGTCTGTGGGGTGTTGGACCCTGGTGGGCTCTGATGAGATAAATGCTACAATTGCTCTCGTTACATAAAAATTTTTTCACAGAGGCAAGGTAGCATAAGTGGTTAATGAATCAGACAGAACTGGCTTTCTGTCTTGACCCCACCATTTCCATCCTGAGCTTCAGTTCTTCCGTCTGCAAAATGGGCATAATAATATTACCTGTCTAAAAGTAGCTGCAAGTATTAAATACGACAATTCATCTAAATCACTAAACACAGTGCCCAGCCCATAGTAAGCCCTCAATAAATGAGAAACATTTTGCACTTACAGCACTATTCACAAATGCTTGTTGACTTTATATTCTATTTGGAGAACAGTGGCAGATTGAGCCCCTTTAAAATGACTAAAATATTCAGTCATTTAAAAGGGGCTAATCTTGGGCCTCAGCAGATAATCCCAGCTGCCTTCTAGGAAGCTGGGCCACACTGTAGCCTCACCCCAATCTCAAAAGTTCTCCACACTAATTAGCTTCTGCATATTTTAAAGATGTATCCGCCTCCTTCAGTAATGGATATTGTACTCAGATTTAACACTTTGATATGTTAATAAAGATGCACAGGGGGATCTGCCAGTGAGTCTTCAAGAAGAGTGACAACTTATTTCCGTTTTCGAACTCAAAGTTCTTTAACAAATTGGCATGGCAACAGGGAGACCTGTCAGAGAAGAGCTATGGGTAGGAGGAAACCTCTGTAAATGGATAGTTCTAGAAACAAAGATTCTTAAGTGTTTAGTGTTTTTCTTTTTAAAGAAAGTAGTCTTGAACTCACAGAAAGGAAAATCTATTTTTTAAATTGGTTATTTGGGTGTGAACCCACAAAAACTGCTTCGTATTTTGAAATCTATGGAGTTACTTCTTGGTATTTGACAGGATTTCTTGACCATAGTATCTAGAATTCCTTTGAATATGGACTGTCTTCTTCAGAATTTAAGTTTCTCAGCTTGAGTCAGTGTTTAGAAATTCAATTTACCAAGTCATTTAAGAGTAAAGTAGGGCTTCCCTGGTGGCGCAGTGGTTGAGAGTCCGCCTGCCGATGCAGGGGACGCGGGTTCGTGTTCCAGTCCGGGAAGATCCCACATGCCGCGGAGCGGCTGGGCCCGTGAGCCATGGCCGCTGAGCCTGCACATCCGGAGCCTGTGCTCCGCAAGGGGAGAGGCCACAGCAGTGAGAGGCCCGTGTACCGCAAAAAAAAAAAAAAAAGAGTAAAGTAGTGTTATAAGTAATAGTATCCATTCTGAATAAAGTTTTGAACCCTACCATCAGTTCCTCCTGGATCCTCTAACCCACCCGCTTGCCATCTAATATTGGAGGACTTTTACAGAGAATTTATTTGAACTTTAAGCTACAATTTAAACTTGTGATATTCTTTGCCAGGTGCTTAAAGGGATATAGACAAGTCATAGTTTATAAACCAAATCAAATTTAGCTTTTATTTCCTGGCAGTTTTCAGCAAACTAAGTTCTGGGTCTGTTTGATATACCTAAGATCTTATGAAAGGAGATGAATTCAAAAAAAATAAAGAAAAAATAGTAGACTTTTGAACAATTTATATGCTGCCTGTTGCCAGAGAAAGAAGTAGTATTAGCACAATTAACCTGGTGGCCAGAATAATCAAGGCAATATGTGTAGCTGCCAATCACTCCAGAGTTAGAAATCATGCACATCCCTGGAGGCTGTAAATTGCTATAAGAATTCTGTTACTTGAAGAGATTCAGGGCTCTGAGGACACACAGAATGCTAGTCACCACTTGAATGAAGGAAATGTTTGGCTTTTCTTTACAGACCTACTCACGGAATAAAACCCAAATACAATCAGCAGATTCTCTTGTGAGAGGCACAAGGTTAATCAGGCAAAGTCCATGATTTGTACTTTTGCCACAACAGCAAGACATTATTAAATGCATAAGAGGCTAAAATCCAATTTAAAGATGGTTCAGAGGAACTGCAAAAACCCAGCACAATCTAAAGTCATTGTAAAAGTCTAAATTCATTGTAAAACGTAGAATTCAAATGGCGTTTAGCCATCATGAATGATGGAAGTGACTCCTCAAATGCCAGATTTTCTGCATGCGGTATAGTGCAGTGAGAGGCAGTACACATAGTGGTTGAGAGCAACTGTCTGGATTCAAATACCTGCCACTTACCAGCCGTGTGACCTTGGGCAATTTGCTTAAACTTTCTGTGGCTCAGTGTCTTCTCATCTGTGAAATGGGGATGGTAGGTAATACCTACCTCACAGGGTCGTTGTAAAGATTAAATGTGTAAAATATATATAAACTTAGAGTAGTGCCCAATACATAATATGATGTACATATGAGTTGACTCTTGCTAGACGCTATCATGTGGCATCTCAACGAATACAATGCTCAAGTGTAACCTCCATGCTATTGTCTCTATAGGGATTATCTCCACATTCCTTCATGTCCACCCATTTGGAGCAAGCATTGAATATATCTGCTCCTACTTGCACCGTCTTGATAATAAGGTATGTGGGGGCCTGAGATGGCCATGCAAGGCGATGTAGGGTTCTTTGTGAACAGGTGGCCTCACTCTCCTCAAGCACAAATAAGTCATTAGCAATCACTGTAAGGAAATTTCCCTCACCTATTCTCTCACTGTGATTCAGCGTAAAGTTTCTCTCTTGCTAATAGGGTGACCGTCTGTCCCTGTTTGCCTGGGACTGAAGGGTTTCCTGGGACTTGGAACTTCTAACGCTGACACCGGGGAAGTCCTGGGCAAACCTGAATGAATTGGCCACCCTACTTCCAAGATATATCTTAGAAGAATTTTCCTCCTTTTACTTTACATATCACATGCTAATTAACAAATATTTCTCACCAGTCAAACTTTTGCCCTGGGCCTTTAGCCATTAGCACTGCCATTATCTACAATGACACAATCAAGGCAGGGACAAAAAAAGTTGGAACAATAAGTCTGTAATACAGACTGCGTATTTGCTCACAGCTGATCTCATGGGCCAATTCCTTCCCTGAATGCTATCCTGTGGGGGAGCTCACAAAGCATCAGGAGCAAGGGTAAGTGCCAGTTCCTGGAAAGTCAAGGATGCCTGCCTCATATAGGCAGGAGGGGACTCTTGACCCCTCAGAATAAATAAACTCATGACACAATTTTTTCAGAAGCAGCATTCAGTTAAAGCTGCTCATGGATTGTACTCACTATTTCATAGGATCTGGGCCTTTTGAGAAGTGCCATTGCAATGCAGACTTCTGACATTTGGATGTCCAAAATGTTAAGCCATTTAAGCATATATCCTCTTTTTCTTTTAACATCTTTATTGGAGTATAATTGCTTTACAATGGTGTGTTAGTTTCTGCTTTATAACAAAGTGAATCAGTTATACATATACATATGTTCCCATATCCCCTCCCTCTTGCGTCTCCCTCCCTCCCACCCTCTCTATCCCACCCCTCTAGGTGGTCACAAAGCACCGAGCTGATCTCCCTGTGCTATGTGGCTGCTTCCCACTAGCTATCTGTTTTACGTTTGGTAGTGTATATATGTCCATGCCACTCTCTCACTTCGTCCCAGCTTACCCTTCCCCCTCCTCATGTCCTCAAGTCCATGCTCTAGTAGGTCTGTGTCTTTATTCCCGTTTTACCCCTAGGTTCTTCATGACCTTTTTTTTTTCTCAGATTCCATATATATGTGTTAGCATACGGTATTTGTTTTTCTCTTTCTGACTTACTTCACTCTGTATGAGACTCTAGTTCCATCCACCTCACTACAAATAACTCAATTTTGTTTCTTTTTATGGCTCCATTGTATATATGTGCCACATCTTCTTTATCCATTCGTCTGTCGATGGACACTTAGGTTGCTTCCATGTCCTGGGTATTGTGAATAGAGCTGCAATGAACATTGTGGTACATAAGCATATATCCTCTTAACAGAGGCACTGGCCCATTTGGTAATCCAGCTGTGGTGATACATCCTCCTCACGGCATTTGTTTTAGTTTTAGCTAGCACTCGCCTGGCATTTGTCTCTGGGAAGTGATGCTATTCTGCAATTAAGCGGCCAACCCATTGGCAGTGAAGGGAGGGATTCAATGTGAGCACCAGGACCAAGTGGTCTGTTGAGGTGGTTTGAAACTGAACTCTGTGTCAGTAAAAACGATCCGGTTTTTTTAATTGCAAAAATAATGCAAACATATTCTCTTTAAAATGTAAGCAATATAGAACTACAGTAAAGGCAAAGGGAGAGTTCCCCACAGTCCCATCTCTCAAGGATAACCATTGTTAACAGTTTGGCATATCTTATTTCAGACCTTTTTTATACATCTGCTGCACCTATATTGTATGTATATATCTATAAGCATTATGGATTTATGTTTTTTGAAATGGGGATTCAACGCTACATGCTACTGTGCAGTGTGCTTCATTCACTTAACTGGGGAGAACGCATGACCTCACTCCTAGTCTAGTGCCAGTTCCTCCCGAGCAGCTTCCTGCCAGGGTAGTACCAGGGCCTCCCAAAGAGAGCCTGCAATGGCACTATAAGAATTTGGGGGGTCCCTCCTACCACCTTTATAAATATTTACTGTGACAGCAACTTGGGGTTTCTTTAAGGATCCCGTAGTGCTCTTCAGCCAAGCCCTAGTATCCAGGTTCACAGTTAGGAAAGTTGCTACTATGCTACTAACATAAAGATGAAGCAAACCCTAAGGGTCAACAGATTTGTTTTTGTTTTTATATTGGGGTGTGTGTGTGTGTGACAGAGAGGGGGGGGGGAGTGGGGAGAGGGAGCAGAGAAGTAGGAACACAGAGCATTCTCTATTCCTGTCACTTTTCCTTTGTGAACTAAGACGGGTGTGAAGACGTCTGCTCTGGTGGCAGCCATTTCTGCCTCCCTCTCTTCCCCAAAGGCTTTGTAGCTTCAGTGGGCCTGAACGTAACATCACCAGAACTGATAAGCCATCATTCAGCTGGCTGCAGACCCAAGCCTCTCCGCATGACCAACACCAGCTCTTTCCCAGAGAAAGCTTGGTGGCGATCAATCTCAAAAACATCATGCTAAGTGAAAGAAACTAGTCACAAAAGACTATATATTGTACAATTACACATATATGAAATTTCCAAAAACTGCAAAATCACAGTGAAAACAATCTGAGTCAGGGTTTGGGAGTAAAGATTGACTGCAAAGGGGCACAAAGGAACCTTTGTGGGGGGGGTGATGGAATGTTCTAAAACTGAATCGTGGTGACAGTTGCACTATTGTATAACTTTACTAAAATTCATCAATGTGTACATGTAAAATAAGTGAATTTATTGTATGTAAATTATGCCTAAATAAAGCAGTTATGAAATACAGAAACAAAAAGAAATTTCAGTGGACTCAGGCAGTCCAAGCAGAAGAAGGCTTCCATCTGTAATCCACTCAACCGACACATACACACACACAGGGAGGGGAAGGTCAACCCCACGCCTAGCACACACACGTGCGCGTCAGCATTCTAAAGCAACATTGGGGGGGAAGCCAGATTAGGAAGGTGGGACTGGTTCTGAATGGAGATGTCCTCTCTGTCCCACAGATCTGTACCAGTGATGTAGAATGTCTCATGAGCAGACTCCAGCATACCTTCAAGCAGGAAATGACTGGAGTTGGAGCCAGTCTGGAGAAGAGATGGAAATTCTGTGGCTTTGAGGGCTTGAAACTGACCTGAATCCCTTTGCCTGACAACCTGGGATCCTGAAAATAAATGTGTGTTGGACAAGCTTAGAAAGTGATTTGTATTTTCAATGGTTTTCAAGTGGAAATTGCTTTAAATTTGTCAATTCATTCCTGGAATATCTTTTGACTTAAAATAAGGATCCTAGAGCAGCACCTCAAGCTACAGGCCCTGTAAAGAAATTGACTCCAACCTCAAGTGCTGTAACTTCCTCCTTTTCTGTCAATTGGTTGTCTCTTTTTATTAGTAGTATTTAAAAAGGCCTGAGGCTACAGAGTATTTGGGGTGTTTTCAGTGTCTGTACTACTGTTGTAGGCTTTAGTATTTTTTAAACACTGTTAACTGAAATGTTTTGATGATTTATATGTGATTTGTGTTTCAGAACTTCTCTTCACATTAATGTTGCTACTGGTGAGAGGAATGTGAGGAGCACTAGGGACTCCATAACTGACATTGTCTTTCCAATTCCCAGTAGGCCAGTAATTGAATAACATATCAGTGTCTTCTAGAAGGTGCTTGACCAGGTTCACCTTTTAAAAGACAAAGCATGGTTTGTGGCTTTTTACAAAATTACTGTGAACGAAAAGTTGACAAATGTTTCAAAGTTATTTTCTCTAATGTATCAGATAAAAGGTTTATTTCAGAATTTTTAAAAAACTAGATGTATTCACAGAAAGCAAGTGTCCAGTATGACTGGCATGTGTATGTGGTATTCAGAGTCACCTTGTAAATAGCCTGCTTTTAAAGGAGGGCATGTTTAGTTTTCTATGAATTAAAACACACGTGTGTGCTCACACACACACACACACACACATTAGCGGAAGGGATTTATTTTGATATGCTTCCCCTCTGGTCTTCTTACAAAGTCTGGTGGTCCCTTTTCTTCTGCTGTCAGTGTGTTGAATTGCAAACCATGTACTGCTGTAAATACTATGTTTACTTCATGCTGAATGTCTGCAAAGAGTTGATATGAGTATTAATAGAAAATTCCTGGTAATGAATAAATAGTAGGCTAGGGTGTGTGAAGCTTTGCACAAATAGGTCGGCTCCACCTAGAGTCCTGAGAACTGGGACTCCTCTAGTTCTGCGGTGCCCACCAGCAGATTACAATGGCAGAGTGTGCGTGGACCAGTCAGGAAGTCCTGGCTGATGGAAAAGAAATGGAAAGGATGAGAACTGGGGACTAATATCCTGAGGCAGAGATGGTCTTTTCTTCTGTGGTGTTGGTGGTACTTGTAATAACATAAGCATGCCCTCCCTTGAGTCTTGATTGAAAATAAGAGAATGTACTAAGCAAAGCCAGTGAAGAGTATTTCACAAAAATACTTTGTAAATCACATGTCAGTAGTGTTCAAAGTTGTATTTTTAAAAGATAAATATTCCTTTTTTATACCTCAGTTTGGTGTCCTGTTTTGAATTGCTTGCTCTCTAAGTAATCCTTTAGTAAATCATCTCAATTTCTTCCTTTGAGTTACCAGAATATTGGAAGAAGATGCTAAACCTTCTGCTTTGACAGCTAGAAAACAGGATTCCACAGCAGCCCATTCATGCTGAAAGCTGGCTTCCCCCTAAGCAACCAGCTGTGGCACCAGCAGGAAGCGAGGGTTATTCTTACAGTAGCTTCCTCAATGAAGCATCTCTGTCATCAACGCTACAGGCTTTGATTCATCAGTCTCAGGGGTCGTGCAATACCTTGTTTTAATAACACCTATGAAATAGGGGAAATTTGCCACTTAACAGTTATTTCTTATTTAAATAAGTTAAATAAAATGCATTTAAAGCAACTGCCACACCCAGGCCCCTTGCTCTCCTTCACTTGATCTACTTGTAGTACAAATGCTCTCTTCCTATTATTCCTGCCAACTTAGTCCAGGTGTACTTCTCCCAGCCTGCTTGAATATACTAGTTGTAATGGTGAATTTTGTGTGTCAAGTTGGCTACACTGTAGTGCCCTGTTGCTTGGTTGAATACCAGTCTAGATGTTGCTGTGAAGGTATTTTTGAGATGTGATTAACATTTAAACCAGTAGACTTTGAGCAACATATCTTACCCTCCATAATGTGGGTGGGCCTCATCCAATCAGTTGTAAAAGACTGAAGTCCTCCAAGGAGAAAAGAATTGTGCCTCCAGATTGCTTTGGACTCAAAACTGCAGCGTTAATGCCTGCCAGAATTTCCAGACTGCCAGCCAGCCCCGCAAAATGTCAAACTTTCCAGCACCCAAAATCACATCAGCCAATTCCTTAAAATAAATACATACATACATATATATATATATATTTATACACACACACATATATACATATGTGTATACACATACAGATATATACATATATATATATATGTATGTATGTACATATACATCCCATTGGTTCTGTTTCTTCGGAAAGTCCTAACGCACTAGTCCAAAGTTGTTCAAAATGTATAAAAATAGAGTATGGGGACATATGTATGCATGTGGCTGATCCACTTTGGTGTACAACAGAAACTAACACAGTATTGTGAAGCAATTATACTCCAATAAAGATCTATTTTAAAAAAGAGTAAAGGAGAATGCTACAGCAGTGTTAAAAAAATAGAGTATGTTTGCATTATATTACATAATCAAATTGCAGCACATACCATCTCTCACAATCCTTTTCATTCACCATAGAAATCTATTAAAGAAGCTATTTTTTCCTTACAAATGCTATTTATTGTTCTGTTGTTCCTCCTGAATTTTGAAATTTTACTGTTTTGTTATTTTTAGGAGATACAGTAGTTAGATTTTTCCAGATAATAATGAATAGAAGCATTCTTTTATTTTACAAATGATTATTTCATCTCCCTTCCTAGTCCTGTGACATCACCAGTTCTGATTTTTTAATATTACCAAGTTGCTTGTTAAATGTCTTCAATGCAAATGGAAAAGTTAGTTTTCAGAGCAAATCTTGGACGCATATCTGTGTTCAAGTTATACAGTGTTTCATATTTAATTGTGCCCCAAAATGTATGCTTTTCATATAACGCAGAATAAACTATGTTACTTGAAAAGACAGCATAGATGTGCAAGACCTTTTGACTCACCTGGTAGGACTGGGTGAGCCCTTCGGATTCTTAGCTGTCTTGGACAGTCTATCAAAAAGACCTGGATTCACTTTTCACCACAACTGCTACCATCTACTGAGCAACTGTTATGCTCTCATGCTGCCTAAAGTCATTTACCACCTGTGGACACAATGGGAGCTTCCATTTTTTAAATTAAGGAGAAATAGTACCTTCCCCAGAGAGTGGTGGTCAAGATTCAATAAGACAGTACCTGAAAATTGCTCAGCCAGTGCCTAGCCCAGAGTGCATTCACAATAAAGAGTTACGATTTTATGATTATGGTTCAGTCAAAAGTAATTAAGAGTCGTGACCTTGCTCTCATTTTAAGAAAAATGTTTTTGTGTTCACACCTAGAATTGTGGGCTACATCATGTTGCTAGGCCTCAAGAAAGGAAATTCAGCTGTTTAAACATATTCGGAACATTAACTCAGTCCCAGGCACTCTGCCAGACACTGTGGTATACAAGAACCTAGGGGCAGGACAGGAATAAAGACGCAGACGTAGAGAATGGACTTGAGGACATGGGCGGGGGAAGGGTGAGCTGGGACGAAGTGAGAGAGTGGCATGGACATATATACACTACCAAATGTAAAATAGCTAGCTAGTGGGAAGCAGCTGCATAGCACAGGGAGATCAGCGCGGTGCTTTCTGACCACCTAGAGGGGTGGGATAGTGAGGGTGGGAGGGAGGGAGACGCAAGAGGGAGGGGATGGGGGATATATGTATACATATAGATGATTCACTTTGTTGTTATAAAGCAGCAACTAACACAACAATGTAAAGCAATTATACTTAAATAAAGATGTAAAAAAGAAAAAAAGGAGCATGGCTGGCCCTTGCCCTCAGGGAGCTAGAAGGGTAGGCTTTAACACACTGAGCTTAAATCCTTCATCGTTTACTACAACTGTGAAACAAAAGTAGATAGCACTTCCTTGTTTCAGCTGAGACTCTGAATTGAGAAGTTCCTAAAAGGCAGAGACGAGGTTTGAATCTTGGTCTGCCCAACTGAAAACTCAAAACTTTCTAATGGCCCAGTATCTTATTTAACCTCCATATCAACCCAATTTTTAAGAATTATTACAAACCCTATGTTGTATTCAATACATTCACATGCCATTATAGAGAACCTGGTATGTACAAGCCTTGGTCCTAGAAATTCAAAAGGGAACAAAATATGACCTCTTCCTTCAAGAGTGGACACTCTGGTGGGGATGCCTGCTAAATGACACAGTCATGTACAAGGTTCTGCAGGAGGGACATCAAGGAAGGCTTCGCAAATGTCAGGAAGTGTGAAATATGGTAAGAGGAGAAAACAGGCTCAGAAAGGTTAAACAGCTAGTATGTGACAAAGTCTAGGATTTGAGCCCAATCTGCCTGGCTTCAATTTATTCTCTATCATACCATGGTCCCCAAGGCCACTTTCTAACACTGTCACTTAACCCCTCTGAGCCTTTGTTTTTTCATCTATAAAGTGGAAATCTAAGTGTACTTCCCTCAAAGGGTCATTTAAGAGGCTTTGCTCAGTGCAAAGTGCCCATTACTAACTATGCTTGGCAAAATACATACTCAATAAGGAGCTATAATAATTATTCAACTAATAATCATATTAACAATGCTTTAATGACACCAGAGCTACCTTTCCAGTATTGGGAATCCCATAGGGCCACAGGTAACTCAAAAGAAGAATGAGACTGGCTGGTTCAGAAAAATTCAGGAGATTTTACTGAACAATGCTCCATCAGAGGTAAGTAATGCCTGGCCCAAGCCTGACATAGGGAAGAAACTTCCTTCTGCTGTCTTATGATACAGTCTCCAGTAACCTTCCAACTTTACCCCTCCTATCACAGGACAGACCACATGTCATAAGGCGGCCAGAGGGGGCTTAATCTTCTTTCCCATATCCCAAGATCCATAGCACCATTCCATTCTTCCAGTTTGGCAGGAGGCTTTGAAGATCTCAGCTTGCCTAAATTTTCTATCTGGGTGGAAGATCTCAAAGGCATACTGAAGCAATTGCTTAGGGCAACAGAGGGAAGGAAAAGAATTGATCACACACAAGTACAAGCACTCAAGGCTGTATAACCTTATGGAGATGATCTCAGATCTTGGGTAGAAAATGGATGCAGGACATAAGAAAGAGTGTTCTTTACCTAACTGTGCTCACTCCAAGTCTGTTTGAATATTAGATTACCCTAAAATTGATAGATCTCTGGGGCATCAGACCTCTGCAACCTTAACTCATTAATACTCCTCAACAAATACCTCATATTGTGCTTCAAAGTGTTTTCAAACCAACTCTGTACACAGACATTATGTCATCTGATCTTCACAACACCCTGCAGGGGCAGATGGTTCCCTCCCCATTATTGCCATGAAGGAAAACAAGTCTCAGAAAGAGAAAAGCCATACCCCAGGTCACACAGCTACATGGATGGTGGAGCTGGAGTGAGAATGCAGGACTCCTCTGAGTCCTCCCAATTTCCACCACCCTTCAGAGCCTCTGCCTTGTATGGCTGAGAGAGTATAAAGGAGGGGTTCTTAATTTTTGGTGCCATGTACCCCTTGGGAAATCTGGTGAAGCCTGTGAACTCTCTATCAGAATAACATTTTTAAATACATGAAATAAAATACAAAGGAAAACAACTGTATTGAAATAATACCGTTATCAAAACACATGTGTGACACAGTAGCGTATGTGCTCCTATAACACATTAAATAGCAACGTGCAATGACAGGTCTAATAACTACTATAATTCTGAAGTAGATAAACATAAATATTTCAAAAAATCTGCAATAACTTGTGATATGATAATATCTGTGATACTTGTGAAAAAGTCACAGGTCCTGCTAATACTTCTGTACTTTGTTTACTTACATTTATAATGGAAGAAAACTCTAAACTTCAGTTAGAGGTTAGTGAAAATCTAAACGTATTTTTTCCATCCAAATTCACACACTTCCTAAGTTCTTCCCACAGTCTCTAGGTTAAGAAAAGAAACTCCTGATAGAGGAGGTTGATGAAATATAAAGTGAGAGCCCCCAAAGTGGGACCAGGATTAGTTTCATTAAATATATTAATGTTTATAAATTAGAACAGTGCCCATCACATAGTAGCAATAAATTTTACAAATGATAGAGATACTGATTTTTTTGTACATTTTGAAATGGTGAAATTCTAAGTCAATACAAAACTGGCAGGAGAGTCCCACAAGTCTGTATTTCTGGGTGAAGAAGTGACAGATGAGCTTCAATGTAAGCAAACACAAAGTACTGCATTTAGGAGAAAATGAGACAAATGCTATTCACAAGATGTTAGTCTCCAAACCATCAGTTCTGGCAAAGGAAAGGGATCTGGGAGTTGTTGGAGAGAAGTCCAATGTGTGGTTGGAATCATAAAAAGACAACAAATTCTAAACACGTTAAAAAATAGAAACAAAATATAAGACATTATCTTATTCCCATTTTTTAAAAACAGTTTTGTACCCACACCAGTAAAACAGTTTGTTTCCATGTGGCTGGACCTCAAGACATGAAATACAACATTTCAATTCAAATGCTGCTCAAGTGCTTATTCTGTCCAAGACATTCTACCAGCAATAGGGGATGCAAGGATGAATATGAGAGTGTACCTGTCCTTGAGGAGTTTGAAGGAGGAGCTCTAAGAGTCAAGATTAGTGGGCTTTAATACATGAACGAAATATGTTCTACCCGGTGGACCAGAACCATATAGTCCAAGAGAGAAAAACCTGGAATGTTGAATTCAGTGTTTTTCACATAATAAGCTCCTTCACCCTCCCCTCTCCCGCTCCCTCTCCCTCTGCCTCTCTCTTTCACTCACTCACACACACATACACACACACACACACACACACACACATACATATACACACACAGAAGCGTGTGCAGCACTTAGCAACACCGGTATTACAAGCAATCACGCTTTGTTTATTCAGCAATAGAAGACATTGAGGTATTTAAATGAGTTTACCAGATAACTGAAACATGCCCCTTCCAGTACCAACCTTTTTAAAAAATCAATTTAAATGAAAACATTCCTAAGATGTTTTACATCCATTCCCATACTGTTAAATAGAGCGTTCTTTTTTTTTTTTTTTTAAATAGAGCGTTCTTGACCTGTCCTGACCTTGCTGTGATGACTCCATATCAAATGACTCAATGACTATTAACTAAAAACGTTAGTTATGAGAAAACTACTGAGAAAGAATATTCTTCCACTAACTCAACTACACATGGAACAATGAAAGGGCTGATTCCCTGATAAACATCCTTGCTCATTAAATGGCTAAAACCAGCCTCCAGCAGCCATAACTGGCTATGCTAACCCAGGCTCACCATTCTAGAAATGCTGGGGCTAAGACCTGCTCGTGGGACCACTAGCAGGGACGTTACTCTGAATCTCAACGGTCTGGAGGGCTAAAGGTGCCTGTCCCCTCTGCTGACCTAACAGCCTGTGGAAAAGGACACAGTATTGTCTCACTATTCTCCAACCTCTGCCCAAATATGCTAGTGAGAAATACTACCGTGAAATGGACATTTGGTTTATCAGACAGCTAAGTCACAAGAATTGGACTCCCCGGTTCTGTCACTGGCCCTGAGACCTTAGGCAAGTCACTCAGCCTCTGGGTCCCATGAGTGGGACAGCGAGAGAGAGGATGCCGGCATTGCTGGCTACATTTTTCTTGCTTGCTCACCTAATAGAACCAAGTAGGGCCATGATAGGGTCCATCAGACTGTGGCGGCCCAGGTTGATGAGCATTGTGTTCTGGCCAGTGTTCAGGAAGTGAATCTGCACTGTTATCAACTTGGCGAGCCAGAGACAGTGCAGGGCCTGTGGCAGCGAGAGTCCTGAGGGACAAAGGTGGAAGAAGCCACAGGTAGAGACCCTTCATTGCCACCATCTCCCATGTGAACCCTCTAGCAACTGTATTCACCCCTTCTTCCCCCAGCTGGCCCATGACTCCCTCCTCCTTCACTTGGAAGGGCACAGAGACAAAATAAAATCATACCTACTGCAGACACCAGGCCCCAAGGCCAGTCTGGAATGACTCTCTATGGTTACCTTAGCATAACTCTGCTCTGCTGCATCCAGCGTCAGAGTCAGAGCCTCTAGCAGCAGCTGCTTCAGCTAGTGTGCAACCTTGAGGCTGTCCTCTGCAGTGGAGTAAAGGAGGCTTGTTGAGTCTGTCTGACCCCCAAAGCAGGCTGTTCTCACCCCAGTCACTCGTAGTGACAGAGGGCTGGAATAGAAGCATCCCAGCTCACGTTCACAGGGAAGCAGGTATATCTCACTCACGTAAAGGCTATTGGTCCAGAAGTGCACACTTCGGAGATTGAGTGGCCCCTCTGGTTCTTCATTTCTCTCTGAAACATCAGGACAGGCTTACACGCATCAAGATACACATTGATTCCTGATAGATGTTACCCTGAATTTACAGGCTATAGATCCCAACAGATACAAATGCCTTCCAAGTCCCCCTCTCGTCTCTTACCTACCCATCTGGTCCCTGCCGAGTGACTAATACACATACATGTCAGCTCCTAACAGCCAATCTCATAGGTTCTTGCCCTTCTTAGCCTCAATAAGCTTCCTTCCCTGGCCAGAGCAGCACTGCACTGAGGGTGTGCTCTACTCACCACAGGGCTGAGGCTCAGCCAATTTCAGATGCAGGCAGCTGCCTCATCCTTCTCATTGTCCCTAGGGCATCAGCATTTGATGGAGTCAAGCAAAGCTGTCCTCAGTGTACCGTTCTGCTCAGGAGAAAAGGGAATATGCCAATGCCTCAACCAGGGACTGCAAAGCAGACAGGATTGGCTGAGTCCCCTGGTCCTGAAAGTTCCTTAAAATCTCCCCCAAAAGGAAAAAGTTAAGCGAAAATGAAAATGAATACAAAAGTTTATACTTTCCCACAATGTTCATAGCAGCACTATTTACAATAGCCAAGACATGGAAACAACCTAAATGTCCATCAACAGGTGGATGGGTAAAGGAGTTGTGATACACACACACACACACACACACACACACACACACACACACATTAAGATGTTTTACATCCATTCCCATACTGTTAAATAGAGCGTTCTTTTTTTTTTTTTTTTAAATAGAGCGTTCTTGACCTGTCCTGACCTTGCTGTGATGACTCCATATCAAATGACTCAATGACTATTAACTAAAAACGTTAGTTATGAGAAAACTACTGAGAAAGAATATTCTTCCACTAACTCAACTACACATGGAACAATGAAAGGGCTGATTCCCTGATAAACATCCTTGCTCATTAAATGGCTAAAACCAGCCTCCAGCAGCCATAACTGGCTATGCTAACCCAGGCTCACCATTCTAGAAATGCTGGGGCTAAGACCTGCTCGTGGGACCACTAGCAGGGACGTTACTCTGAATCTCAACGGTCTGGAGGGCTAAAGGTGCCTGTCCCCTCTGCTGACCTAACAGCCTGTGGAAAAGGACACAGTATTGTCTCACTATTCTCCAACCTCTGCCCAAATATGCTAGTGAGAAATACTACCGTGAAATGGACATTTGGTTTATCAGACAGCTAAGTCACAAGAATTGGACTCCCCGGTTCTGTCACTGGCCCTGAGACCTTAGGCAAGTCACTCAGCCTCTGGGTCCCATGAGTGGGACAGCGAGAGAGAGGATGCCGGCATTGCTGGCTACATTTTTCTTGCTTGCTCACCTAATAGAACCAAGTAGGGCCATGATAGGGTCCATCAGACTGTGGCGGCCCAGGTTGATGAGCATTGTGTTCTGGCCAGTGTTCAGGAAGTGAATCTGCACTGTTATCAACTTGGCGAGCCAGAGACAGTGCAGGGCCTGTGGCAGCGAGAGTCCTGAGGGACAAAGGTGGAAGAAGCCACAGGTAGAGACCCTTCATTGCCACCATCTCCCATGTGAACCCTCTAGCAACTGTATTCACCCCTTCTTCCCCCAGCTGGCCCATGACTCCCTCCTCCTTCACTTGGAAGGGCACAGAGACAAAATAAAATCATACCTACTGCAGACACCAGGCCCCAAGGCCAGTCTGGAATGACTCTCTATGGTTACCTTAGCATAACTCTGCTCTGCTGCATCCAGCGTCAGAGTCAGAGCCTCTAGCAGCAGCTGCTTCAGCTAGTGTGCAACCTTGAGGCTGTCCTCTGCAGTGGAGTAAAGGAGGCTTGTTGAGTCTGTCTGACCCCCAAAGCAGGCTGTTCTCACCCCAGTCACTCGTAGTGACAGAGGGCTGGAATAGAAGCATCCCAGCTCACGTTCACAGGGAAGCAGGTATATCTCACTCACGTAAAGGCTATTGGTCCAGAAGTGCACACTTCGGAGATTGAGTGGCCCCTCTGGTTCTTCATTTCTCTCTGAAACATCAGGACAGGCTTACACGCATCAAGATACACATTGATTCCTGATAGATGTTACCCTGAATTTACAGGCTATAGATCCCAACAGATACAAATGCCTTCCAAGTCCCCCTCTCGTCTCTTACCTACCCATCTGGTCCCTGCCGAGTGACTAATACACATACATGTCAGCTCCTAACAGCCAATCTCATAGGTTCTTGCCCTTCTTAGCCTCAATAAGCTTCCTTCCCTGGCCAGAGCAGCACTGCACTGAGGGTGTGCTCTACTCACCACAGGGCTGAGGCTCAGCCAATTTCAGATGCAGGCAGCTGCCTCATCCTTCTCATTGTCCCTAGGGCATCAGCATTTGATGGAGTCAAGCAAAGCTGTCCTCAGTGTACCGTTCTGCTCAGGAGAAAAGGGAATATGCCAATGCCTCAACCAGGGACTGCAAAGCAGACAGGATTGGCTGAGTCCCCTGGTCCTGAAAGTTCCTTAAAATCTCCCCCAAAAGGAAAAAGTTAAGCGAAAATGAAAATGAATACAAAAGTTTATACTTTCCCACAATGTTCATAGCAGCACTATTTACAATAGCCAAGACATGGAAACAACCTAAATGTCCATCAACAGGTGGATGGGTAAAGGAGTTGTGATACACACACACACACACACACACACACACACACACACACACACACACACTGAAATACTACTCATCCATAAAAAGGAACGAAATTTTGCCATTTGCAGCAACATCGATGGGCTTGGAGGGCCTTATGCTAAGTGAAGTAAGTCAGACAGAGAAAGACAAATACTGTATGATGTCACTTACATGTGGAATCTAAAAAATACAACAAACTAGTGAATATACCAAAAAAGAAGGAGACTCACAGATACAGAGAATAAACTAGTGGTTACCAGTGGGGAGTGGGGTGAGGGGCGATATAGGGGTGAGGGAGTGAGAGGTACAAACTATTGGGTGTAAGATAGGCTCAGAAATGTATTGTTCAACACGGAGAATACAGCCAATATTTTGCAATAACTGTAAATGGAAAGTAACCTTTAAAACTATAAAAATAATAAAATTTTAATGGAGGCCATAAGATATGTCACTCAAAACTGAGAAAGTTTTAAGAGTGGCAGCGTTGCCACTATTAATTTTGATGAGACACAAGGCCTAGACTTAGACTTTCCAGGCAAAATGAGATGCTTGACCCCTTAAGGGAGCCAGTTTGAGTTGTGTGTTGTGGTAATAATTAGGTAAAATATCTTAACTGATATTTAGAATTAAGTAATCCAAATGCAACTATATTTCAACTGGTATGTCTATAAATACAATGTAGGAAAGATAAGAGTTGAGGACTTAGATGTGAAGCTCTTAATCAAATAGAAGGTCTCATTAAAAAAAATTATGTTATCCTGAGCATAAGGAAATAGGCACACCCTCTCTGCTGGTGGGAGTGTGAACAGTAAAACCTTTCAGAAGGGAGAAGACTTTAAAAGTGTAGTCATATGTTATTCTAACAATTTCACTTCTAGAAATATATCCCTTAAAAATGGCAGAGAAAAGTGCTAAGATGAATGTAAGAAGGATATTTAATAACAAATAATTAGAAACAATCCAGATGAGCAAAATTAGGGCTAAGAGAATATCATATAGCCATTAAAACTGATGTCAATTTCAGAAATATTCATGATACGTTTATTGTTAAGTGAGAAAAGCAGTCTATTTCATATCTGCACAGCATGATGTAAGTTTTGTTTAAAATATGTAAATATATATGTATATACGTTTGTGGATACGTGCAAAGAAAAGGGTGATACCAAATTGTTTGCAGTGCTTGTCTCCAGATGGTAGATAGACACAGAGGGATTTTTTTTCTGTGTTGTTCTGTTGTCCAAGTGTCTTATATTGAATATGCATTACTTCTGTAATCAGAAAAAAGTTATTAAAAGAATATTTAAATGTGGAAGCAAGAAAAAGTTATTAGATTGTACAGTAACAGAGGTTCTAAGCCTACAGTTTAGGGTTTCCATCTTCTTCCTTCTAGCAGTCATCTAGCCCTTCTCTCCCTGGAGGTGTATCTGTTTTCAGATTAAATATCTTCTCCTTCTTTTTCCTGTTTGATTCTTACCTGGAGTAGGTTAGGAACCATATCATTAAGTCTGTAAACAACTTAAAATAAGAGACAATTGAGTAAAGACCTGAAAGTTAAATCAGAGAAAATCACTGATTTATGACTCAAATTTTTTCACCCAATTCTGTAACCTTCATATCCACTCCATTTCATATCACACCTAAAGGCAAAATCTTTAACCTGGCATTCAGGGACCTTCATGTTTTGGCCAAAGACTTCATTTCTAATCTTATTTCTCACTTCTGCCACCCTTCACATACCCTACTTAAGCCTAACTGAACTCCCTGTGCTTCCCTCTACATCCCAAGTCCAAATACTACCCATTCTTCAAGTCCCAGCTCAAATGCTACTTCCTCCATTAAGCCCTCCTGGATTCCCCTGACTCACTTCCCATATCTGAATGACCTCTCCCTTCTTTGAGCTCCCAAGAACCCTTTATCTGTACCTCCAAAGTAAGACTTAACCACTGTCTACCCTGTAGTACGATCATGTACCTATCATCCTCCCTGCAAGGACCATGTTTGATTCCTTCCTTCATTCATTCATTCATTCACTCAGTAAATATTTATGGAGAATCTACTACATCCTGACAACTATTCTAGGCATTGATTATGCAACAGTAACTTGCATTTTCAAAGGCTTATTCTGGATGCTAAGTGGAAAGTAGAGTATAAGTGGTAAGGGAGGAAATAGGGAGACCAGTTAGAGGCTATTGCAGTTATCCAGGTGAGAAACAAATAAAGGTAGTTTTGAAACACAGTGGTAGAAGTGGAAGTAATGTGAAATGG
>NW_020172669.1:223004-234319 GCF_003031525.2 Neophocaena asiaeorientalis asiaeorientalis | reverse complement strand
AGGAAGCTCAGCTTTGGATGTGTTAACTTTGAGATGCCTATCTCTCTTTAAGGTAGAAATCTCAGGCAGGCTGTTGGACAAAGGAAGCTGAAGGTCAGAAGAAATCCAAGATGAGGATATACGATCGAAATCATCAGCTTTTAGATGGCATTTAAAGTCTTAAATTTAAATTGGGTTGGCCCCTTATCCTACATTACTACAAGTCAAAATGACCTTTCCTTTATTGTCTCATTGAGGCCTGGCTCACAGACATTGGTCACTCAGGCTTGAATAATGCCTTCATTTATTCATTCATTCGCTCACTCATCAAACTGATCACCTACGTGCCTACCACAGTTCTGGCAACTAGAAATACAGCAGTCAACAAATGTATATTATATATATATATAATATACAAACATATATATAATATTATATATAATATAAATAATGTTGGATGATGATATGTGTTATATAAAACTAAAGCAGGGAATACTCCTAAAGATGAGAGAATACACCATGCTGATAGGGGAGGGGCATTCCTCCAGAGGGAACAGCTAATACAAAAGCTCTGAGACAAGAAGTTACATGGTGTGTTTGAGGAACATAAAGGCAGAGTGAGTGAGGGGGACATTACTAAGAGATGAGGTCAGAGAGTTAACTGGAAGAGAGGGGGCAGATCATGTTGGACCTTATAGACCCTGACAGCCTTTGGTGAGATGAGGAGCACTGGGGAGTTTTGAGTGGAGGAGAGCGTGATCTAGCCTACCCGTTAAAAGAATCGTTCTGAAATCTTCACTGAGAATGCACTGCGGGGGTGACAGAAGTGGGGGAAACAGGAACACCAGTGAGGAAGCCATTGCAGTAATCCAAAAGAGGGATGATGACAGCTTCAGGGTGATAGCATTGGAGTCCAAGAGTGGTCAAATACAGGAGATACGTAGATATTGAAGTTGGAACAATCAGGAGTTCCTGATGGATTAGTCGTGAGGTGTCAGACAAAGAGAGGAGTCAAGGGTGACTCAAGGTTTTCAGCCTGAGCAACTGGAAGGATGGAGAGCCATCTCTCGAGATGGGGAAGACCATGGGATGAGCAGATTTGAGGGGAAATTCCATTTTTGACCTATTAAGTTTGCAACATCTACTACATATCCAAGTGAAAATATTAAGTAGGTAGATATATAAATCTGGAGTTCAGAGGAGAGGTCTGTGCTAGAAATATCAGTTTGGAGTTGTTGGCATATAGATCATATTTAAAGATATAATACTGGATGAAATCACAAAGAGAGTGGGCATTGATAGAGAAGAAATTCAAAAACTAAGCCCCTGGTTCTTATTTGATCCATATCTAGATTCCCTTCACTAAATTCTGTGCCCAAGCCTAGCCTTGGAAAATTAGCCCATGCTGAAATACTTGGGGAGCTTCTTAATGAGCTTGATTTTCAGCTGTTAAACTTGATGGAACTCACAGAAATGTAAAAAAAATCAACTGTGACAGCCTTGACAGGAGACGGGAACACTATTAGCAGCCCCTATTAGCAGTGAATGAGTGCCGGTACATAGCTGATCTCCCCAAGCTGCAAAACACCAGTGGTTTCGCTGAGAAACAATCACAGAGACAGGTTGGGGCAAAGATAAAAGGAGGGGGCTTTATTTTCCTTTGCTCATTACATGCCCACTTTTCTTACCACTCATTATATAAAGATACACTCATATAAACACCTCTGGATAAAGAACCCACAAAGAAACAGCAAAAAGATCTTCAAACATTATTTGCTTCTCTAGATGTCTACGGATAAGAATATTAACTCTAATAGTAGACCTGTGATGGTTCTATCATTATGGCTGCAGCCTGTAGGAAATTCTAATTTTGAAATCCCACCTCTGAGGCTTATTATTGAGAAAAAAGAAAGATTTTTTTAAAAACCTGCTAATGCCCGTGTTACAAATTTGGTTTTGTGTTTTAAAAATCCGTGAAAACAGCATATTTGATTGGAATTACAAAATATCAAAGGTGGAGGGGCCTTTTAAGACTATCCAGTCCAAGTCCCTCTTTTGACAAATGAGGAAACTGAGGCCCAGAGAGGGAAAAGGACTTGACCATGGTCATAAAATGAGAGACTGGCAGAGCTGGAACATTCTCAGTCTCCCTCTCCCAGCCCAGTGCTCTTTCTTTTCACTACACTTGAACATGTACTAATGGAAAACAAATTAAAGCAGAAGATTGCAATAAGGGTTAGAAAACCTAAAATTGCTCATAAAGGATAGTTATTTTCTCAACTGGTTTTCTACAGCACCAGAAATTCTAGCTGAAGTAATCCACGGAGCAAAACAAAGTGGATGACAGTCAAATACTAAATACTATTTTCATTTGAAAGCATTGTATTTACAGCCTTTTTTTTTTTTCTTCACAGGGTGAGACTCCACATATGTAAAAAATGAATTTAATGCCATTGAAAGTTTGGTATAATGACTGCTGAAAATCACAGGTGATTCGTGGTCCCTCGGGCATACCTGTTATGCCAGTAAACAACTAAAATACCTCACCAGCAATGTTGGAACCCAAGGGTCAGTCCTGTGAGATGGACACAGCAAATTAAATCACTGATGACATCAGACAGGAATGTTTATGAACAAGGACAGAGAAAGACAGGGTTAAGGAGACTGACTGTGTGTGCATGTGTACGGGGCCAAGTGTGTGGAACTAAATACCACTCTCTCACCAGCTCCACAGGGAAGTGCAGGTTCGGGTTCCCTGGAGTGTGCTATCCTTAATAGCTCCACTGGGAGCTGCGGGTGCACTGAGAACCTCTTTCGTTGACAATGGGGATAGAAAAAGGGAAGCAGTAGTGCGTTCCCTTGCATACTTTTTCCCTCATTTATTTTCTATGTGCGCTTTAATAATAATAATTTTAAAAAGAGTTTTCCCAATTAAGTTTCACTTTGTTAAAGCTAGGAAACAGCGGCCACTGCATCCAGGAGAAAATCCTCTGAAGAGAGTGGTCTTTGTCTTAGGGTAACCAAGGATTAGATTAGGGGGCCTGCTTCTTGCCTTTTCTTTCTTTTTTTTTTTTCTTGTGGTATACGGGCCTCTCACCGCTGTGGCCTCTCCCGCTGTGGAACACAGGCTCCGGACGCGCAGGCTCAGCGGCCATGGCTCACGGGCCCAGCCACTCCGCGGCATGTGGGATCTTCCCGGACCTGGGCACGAACCCATGTCCCCTGCATCGGCAGGCAGACTCTCAACCACTGCGCCACCAGGGAAGCCCTCTTGCCTTTTCTTGATGTCTTAGAGAGAGAATATTCACTATCCAACCACCTGTCTCTTACCTTCTGGTTCACTTCTGGCCTGGAATTAGAGAATATTGGCTTCCCATTTGCCTCCAACCTGTGGAGAGAATCAAAAATTTGGGTGGAGTTGCCATAACAGTCTTTACATAGAAGCCCTTCCTCTTTCCAGGAGAACAAAGGCAACAGATGAAATGAAAAGGCAATTCTAAAAGTAAAAAGTATCTTTAATTTTAAATTGACACTCTAATCTGTGAAAAAATGGTAAAATAAGCCAAGGAAGCATTTATGTGCTTAGCATTGTGGGGCCAGAAGAATATAGTCACTATTCCAGCTGGGGAGACAAGACTTACACATTCAATAATAGCAACAATATAAGAAAATACACAGGCTGAGTGGAGCTTCTTGTGATAGAAATTCACAATATAAAGAAGTGATTAGGGTAGAGACCTCAATGAAGTCTTTGTAGAAGACATAGAATGTGAGGAAAGACGAGAACTGCAGGAACAAAAAGTCAAGTGGCAGGATTAATACAGGTTGTCCATGGAAAGGCAAGAACACCAGCCTATTAGGAAGAAAGTTACGTAGAAGAGGTGGGGCCTTGAGAGCCAGACAGAAGAGTCTGGACCTGATGAAGCTAAGAGAACAGGGCATTGTGAAGGTCTGAGCTTAGGAACAATTTAGTGAAAGCAGAATTGCAAAAAAAAAAAAGTAGTCAGGCAGGATGGACTCAAGAGAGAAACATCCAGAAAGGAGGTGGTTATAGAGCACCCAGCAGAAGACAATGAGGGCTTAGGTTATGGAATTGGAAAGAGGCCTGGAGTTAGCAGGGTCAAATGTGCTAAAGCTAAAAGAAGAAGGGAGAAAGTTTAAACAATTTGGATTTAAACTAATTTTGTCACTGGCTGTTGTGTAACTATGATGATGCTGTATGTCATTGCTCTGGGGTAAACAGGAATGCATCTCTGTCTCTGTCTCTCTCCCTGTCTCTCTCTTCTGTGGCTGTGTGTGTGTGTTTTACACACTTAGGTAATTTCCCCTATGCTTCTTCTATTCTCAGTGGAAATGTTAGAGGGAAAATAGGGAGGTAGTCAAAGGAATTAATACATACAGATACTTTTTGGCTTAAATTAATGACATTGATTATTTAATAATTCACATAATAGGAAGTGCAGAAGTAGAGCAGATTCCAAGCACAGTCCAATCAAGTGCTGGAACAACTAGCTATCCATATTATGTAATGTGAACCTCAACCCTCACCTCATGCCATACACAAAAATTAACTCAAAATGATATTCACAATCCAAATATCTGACATAGGACTTCTATCCATAATTAAAAACTCTTATAACTCAATAATAAGAAAGCAAAAATCCAATTTTTAAATGGACAATGGATTTAAGCAAATATTTCACTAATAATATATAAGAATGGTCAATGGGCATGTAAAAAGATGCTCAATAGCATTAGTCATCAGCAAAATGCAAATTAAACCACAATAAGATACCACTACTTATCCATTTGAATGGCTAAATTTTAAAAGACTAATAATACCAAGTGTCAGTGAGCATGTAAATCAATTGGAACTCTCATACATTGCTGCTGGGAATAAAATCATCTCTAGCTACTTAAAAATAAATGTTACAAGCACTTTGGAGAACAGTTTGTTAGCATCTTGTAAAGCTAAACATATACTTACCATAGGTCTCAGAAATCCCACTCATAGCTATTTACCCAAAAGAAATGGAAACCTATGTTCACAAAAAAAGACTTACATATGAATGTTCATAGTAGTTTTATTTATAATGGTCAAAACCAGGAAACAATTTAAATGTCCAACATCAGAAGAATAAACAAATAGTGTGTATTTATACAGTAAAATACTAGTGAGCTATACAAAGGGACATGCTACTGATACACTTACTACATGTATGAATCTCAAAATCTGCATGCTGAACAAAAGCAAACCTAGTGTATAAATTCATTTATATCAATTGCTATAAAAGGTAAAAAGAATCCATAGTTACATAAAGCAAATCCATAGCTGCCTGGGGCCAGAGATGGTGCGACTGACTACAAAGCTGCATCAGAGAACCTCTGAAGTGACAGGCATGTTCTACATTTTGACTGTGGTGATGGTGTAATGGTATATATATATATGCATATATACATATATATATGCATATATATATACACATATATATGTCAAAACTCATCAAACTGTACAATTTGAAAGGGTGCATTTTATTTTATGTAAAAATTTTTTATTCTTTATTGTTGATCGTGCCCCACCCATGTGGACATAGTATGTCATAGTGATAATGAGTGCATATCTAATACTTTCCCCTCTTCTTTTTTTAAAAAAATATATAATATGAACGAATTCAAGCATACGAATGACAGAAAATAATATAACAGACACCTTCATGCCTACCACGAAGATAAAAAAGATGGAAATAGTTTGTCTTATGGAGTTCTAAAAAAGAAAGAACAAAAGAACAAAAGAGATGAAACATTACTATCACAGGTAAAGCCCCACTTTCAACCTTTCCCCCTTCCTTACCCTTCCATAGAGAGAGCCACTTTCTTAAAGTTGATGTTTAATAAGCAGCTGCTTGGCTTTGCACATTTACTATAAAAATGTATGTCCATAAATAATGCACAGCATTGTTCTGTATATTTTTGAATATATATAAGTGGAATCTACTACATGTATCTTCTTGAAATCGCTGTTATCATTTAACATTATTTTTTAGATTATGCATATTGATACAGATAGATCTAGTTCATTTATTTTAACCACTGTGTGAAAAAGGCACCGTTTATTTAGCCATTCCCCAACTGACAAATGGTACATTATTTCAACTTTTTCACTTTTATATAGAGTGCTGCAATAAACATCCTCATATATGTTTTTATTCACATGTATAAGAGTTTATCAGGGTAGGCATATAGATATGGAATTGCTGGTTTGAAGAATGTTTGGTTATTTATGCTACATAACAAACCACTTTAAAACAGTGGCTTAAAACAGTAACTATCATGTATTTCTGCTTGTGAATCTGCAATTTGGGTGGGAATGGCTCATCTCTACTCCACACAAATGGCTCTACTGAAACTGAAATATCGACTTTCAAAATAGATCATTCTCATTCTTGGTAAATTGGTGTTGGGTTGTCAGCTGGGCGCTCAGACAGCACTGTCAGCTGGGGACCTCAGTTCCTCTCTACATGTTACTACCCATGTGGCTGCTTAGATTTTCTCACAGCATGGTAGATGAATTTCAAAACTTCCCAGGCAGAAGATCAAGGTTTCTTCTGATCTTGTGACTAAAATCTTAGAACATCACGTCCATTGTATTCCATTAGTCAAGCAAGTCACTAAAGCCAGCCCATATTGAATGGGAGAAGTGACAATGAATTTGCAGCCATTTAAAATCTACCACATTTCCCCCTCTAACCATAAATTATTTACATTTCTCGTACATGCAAAATACACCCACCTCCTCACAAGGCCTCCAGAAATCTCAGTCTATTTTGACATCAAGTTCAGGTTTGAGGACCAGGATCTCATCAGCCAAATAAGTTCTAGGTGGGGATAAGTCTCCTCAAGTTTGGAATTTCCTTGGTGTAGATCCTCTAGATCTGAGGACCTGTGAAATAAACAAGTTATGTGCCCCTAAACTCCCAACATATAATGCTGAGGTAGAAATTTCATAACCACAGTAGACACTTCCATTCACAAAGGATGGGAATAGGAGACATATAGTAGTCCATAGCTACTCTGAAATCCAGCTGGGCATGTATCACTAGTTTTCTTATTAGGGCCCAATACTGCTCTCTGGGTATGACTGTCCATAGCTCTTGATTCCATCCTATGAATCGTCCTTCCTTATATATAAGAAATGGCCCACGAATAGGCAGAACTTCTAGAATGGTGGTACAAGATATCTGATGAAACTTTCTGCAGTGAAACCACCATTTAAGCATTGAAAAACTACTTTTAAAAAACATTTAAAGTCTCCACAAATTGTCTTAAGGAAATTTTTCTACAGAAAATGAAGAAACAGTTATACAAGAAAATCTGCTAAATCTCAGTAAGAATAGTGAGTCTGTGGCATTTGAGCCACGACCTGCTCCCATGCCCCACCCCATAGCTCTGTACAATGGACTCTCTTCTCTAGGCAGGTATGGGCAGGAAGACAGGTGTTCCCTTTCCCTACAACTTCTAGTCTATGGCTACAGTTTCATCCTGGGAAGGGCAGGCTGCTGGTGTCTTTCTTTCTCCCCAGCCCAATGTTACAGAAGCTCTGTTCTAGGCAGGTGAGTCTGAGAGGACTGAAACTTTCTTTCCCCATTCAGCTCCCACCCATAGGACAAGGGCTTTACCGGAGGAAAGACAGGCTGAGAATACTGGCGCCCAATTGGCTCCACACCCTGCTCACTCATACAATAGAGATTCCACTATGGCAGTGGCAAGCTATCACCATCCCTGGCACCCATTGGTAAAACAGGAGTGTCACTCCAGAAAAAGAAACCCACTGTCCCTGCCCCCAGCTCCAATGCAGTGGTCCAGAGATTCTGCCCAGGGGGAGAGGCAGGCCATAAGGACCAATAGCTTGATAACTCTGCTTAAGATGATGGACTTTATTAAAAGAGAGCATGGAGAAGTGCATACCTAAGGGCATTGTTGAAAACAGTAGAGATTTTGGTGGTAAGCATTTAAGAGAGACTGGTAGCTCCAGGATAGCAATAAGCAAAACAGCAAACCAGTCAGAAGATTAATAGAAAGAATCTGAGAGACAACCAAGAAGAACCTGTCCTGGGATCACACTCTCCACACAGCCCTAGATCTCTTTGATGAGACATTGTCATTATACTTTACTTCTCTAAGCATGATTTACTTTGGTTCTTTGAACATATTTATAACACCTGCTTTGAATCTTTTGTCTGCATTTTTCCCATCACTTCACATCCAAAAACACATATCAGTTTGTCCCAGTATCAGTGATGTTAATTTGATCACTTGTTTAAAGTAGTATCCTTCAGACTTCTGCACTGTAACAGTATCTTTTCCCCTTTGTAAATAACACTAAACTTGTCCCAAGATTGACCAGTGAGAGCTTATTTGAGTCAGCTCTTATGTCCTTTTGCCATGTCCTCTTAGTCTTGGTGCATTTCATTTCTTTCTGGCACCATAAATAATTCGTGGCTCACCTGTTTTGTTCCCCTGCTACATATCTGGATTCAATTATTTCTCCAAGGAACTATAAGAGTGTAGCCCTGTTTTGAGAGCTCTTGATTTATGTAGGGGTCTCAGTTCTATCTCCTCATTTTGTGTAGACCAATGAACTTATCCCCTATGCTTACATAAACTCCTACAAACTCCATTTTCCAAGTTCCTTTCTTTATAGCAAGCTATAAGACCTTGGCCTCCTCTTACCTCCTCTCCATAGTTGCTACTTCTTCTACTTTTCCATAGTTGTGGCTATGGAAGGAGCCACAGGCTCTCTACCTTGACCCCTCCTTGGGGTCCCAGATGACCACCTGCATTTAAGCTCTTCTCATTTTAAGGGATTTATAGTTGATCATGTGAAGACAGATACAGAAGCTAGCGAGTCATTAGAAGGGTACACAACCCTCAATTATGGTCCCTGCTCTGTTGACCTTTTTACATGAGAGGGTCCTTGACACAAGTTTTCCCAAACTCTGAAGACCAGTAGACAGTAGACCTCAAAGAATCAGCTTGGATTCCCAAGTCTGGATCAACTACTCTTGGCCCAGCCCTTCCTCCCTCCCTACTCAATGAATGATTATTCTGCTGTAGGGTATACTGACATTTTAAAAGATTTCATTGACTATGCATCAACATCTGTATGGCACATGTACCATCTGGAGCAGCAAGTAGGGCACTTGAAATTCTGATTTGATAACAACAAAAAGAAACATGTTCTTCAGAGATCCATTTAGGCACCAGAAAACCAGACTATTGGAATATCTGTAGCACAGTACATAATCTTAGGATTTTGCTTTATGTTAGAAAAGAGTGATGTGTATTTGTTCAGAGTGGGGTTCCTAATTTTACTTCCATACATCTACGTAAGTATTAAAAATACATATTTCCATAAGTCAATCTCCCAGAATTTGACTAACTCTCCCTTGGGTAGTTTCATGCCAGCTCTCCACAGACAAAGCCAAATCAAAGAACTAGGACAAGGATACACACACACATTGTGTAAATGAGCCATTTCATTTTGACTCTTGAAACCAAGTTTTTTAAATGTATCTTCATATGTACAAGCATAATTCTGGAAAAGGAAGGAAAACTGATTTAAATAAAATTTTTGAGTCCAAGAATTTACTGTTCATGTACTCTGAGGCCAAGAATGAAGGATTCTAAGGTCAAAATCCCATAATCAGAAAAAGTCCTGTTCTGGAAGGTGTGGCCAAGGTGGCAGAGTAAGAAGACCTCCTCACACAGGCATACCGAAATTACAACCATTTCCAGAGTAACTGTCAATGAGAATGACCTCAAGACTAGCAGAAAAGATTTTCCACAACTAAAGATATAAAGAAGGAACTACAATGAGATAGGTAGGAAGGGCAGTGACACTGTACAGTCGAGACCCATACATCCAGGTAGGCAACCCACAAATGGGAGGATAATCACAATTGCAGGGGTTCTCCCAAGGAGCAAGGGGCCTGAGCCTCACATTGGGCTCTCTAGCCTGGGGGTCCTGTGCCAGGAAGATGAGCTCTCAGAAGGTCTGGCTTTGAAGGCCAGCATGGCTTGTGTATGGGAGAACCAGAGGGCAGTAGGAAACAGAGACTTCACTCTTAAAAGATGCACACAAATCTCACACACTTTGAGTCTCAGGGAAGAGACAGTAATTTGAAAGGAGCCTGGGTCAGACCCACTTGCTGATCTTAGAGAGCCTCCCAGAGAGACAGGAGAAACTGGGACACCCCCTAGGGACACAGATGCTGGTTGCAGCTATTTTTGGGTGCTCAGACTACCATGAGGACACTGGTGCTGTCAAGCACCATTTTGGAGTCCTCCCTCTAGCCTATTAGCACCTGCAGACTTACCTGCCCACCAGCTGGTTGGCACCACCCTTGTGACTGCCCAGGCCAAGCAGCTAGCTACACAGGGATGCAACCTCTATGCCAATAAGATGGACAACCTGGAAGAAATGGACAAATTCTTAGAAATGCACAACCTGCCAAGACTGAATCAGGAAGAAACGGAAAGGATGAACAGACCAATCACAAGCACTGAAATTGAAACTGTGATTAAAAATCTTCCAACAAACAAAAGCCCAGGACCAGATGGCTTCACAGGCGAATTCTATCAAACATTTAGAGAAGAGCTAATGCCTATCCTTCTCAAACTCTTCCAAAATATAGCAGAGGGAGGAACACTCCCCAACTCATTCTACGAGGCCACCATCACCCTGATACCAAAACCAGACAAGGATGTCACAAAGAAAGAAAACTACAGGCCAATATCACTGATGAACATAGATGCAAAAATCCTCAACAAAATACTAGCAAACAGAATCCAACAGCACATTAAAAGGATCATACAACATGATCAAGTGGGGTTTATTCCAGGAATGCAAGGATTCTTCAATATACGCAAATCAATCAATGTGATACACCATATTAACAAACTGGTCATCTCAATAGACGCACAGAAAGCTTTCAACAAAATTCAACACCCATGTATGATAAAAACCCTCCAGAAAGTAGGCATAGAGCAAAATTTCCTCAACACCCATGTATGATAAAAACCCTCCAGAAAGTAGGCATAGAGCAAAATTTCCTCAACATAATAAAGGCCATATATGACAAACCCACAGCCAACATCATCCTCAATGGTGAAAAACTGAAAGCATTTCCACTAAGATCAGAAACAAGACAAGGTTACCCACTCTCACCACTCTTATTCAACATAATTTTGGATGTTTTAGCCACAGAAATCAGAGAAGAAAAGGAGATAAAAGGAATCCAAATCGGAAAAGAAGTAAAGCTGTCACTGTTTGCAGC
>NW_020172669.1:212214-222832 GCF_003031525.2 Neophocaena asiaeorientalis asiaeorientalis | reverse complement strand
TGTTAAATTCTGTATTCTGTGTTTTTATATATAAAATATTCATTTTATATAAAATTATATTTATAAAAATATTTATATAAAATATTTTATATATTTTTATATTTCATTTAGTCCTCTAACAACCCTGTGAAATTGGTATTATTATTAGCTCCATTTTACTGATGAGGAAATTGAGGCTCAAAACTGAGGTTGTGACTACCCAAAATCACACAGCTAGTAATAGATTAAGGTATCAAAACTAATGGTATTTACCTCTAGACTGCAGTGCTCCTTCCTCATCCACCAAATTACCTCCTAATACAGTCCATATACTCTCTCCACAGAAACAATAACAAAAGCTTTTTTTTAATACCTAGAATGTGCCAGGCACTTTGCTGTTTTTCTTACAATATTTTATTTAATGCTAACCACAAAAGCCAATACCCTATTACTTAGTGCAGAATGAAGCAATATGGTTAGTAGTTAAGAGTGTAGGTTTAGGAGTCAGACTAACATTTTACAGATGAAGAAACCAATGCTCAGAGATGTTAAGTAACTTGCCCAATGTCACACAGGTAGTAAGTGGCAGAGCTGAAATGTGAATTTAAGATTATCTGACTCCAGAGGCTTATACAAAAGAAAAGTCTTTTTTAAATATTTTAATGCAATGTTAAGACAATTTTTCATCAAAGTTTATGACGTGGAGAAAAGGTGTAGACACTTAGCTTCTTTTTCCCTTTTCTTTTGGCATATTATCTTTCCTCTGTCCCTCTCTAGGTGACAGAACTTCACATGCAGTAATTTGTGCTAACATGAGCATAAGACAGAGTCTAGGCACTGTGCATACATAAGCCAAACAATGCAAAAAACTTCCAGTCATCTGAACCAGTCATGCCAGATTTATGAAGAGAAAAGGGCAGACGACGTGACCAAAATACACTCTCGCTGAGAAGCACTTTTTGTCCACCTCCACCCCCACCCCCACTTTATTGTCTTGTTAAACAAGAAATGTGGCATAAAGCACATGGCTTATATCACAAGCAGGTCACATGTGGTGCTGGTGATGTGTAGCTCTTATCTACCCCTAGCAGATTCACTTACAGCTCTCTTCTGTCTCTGCACATTTTCCTGAATATAAACATGCTTGCTAAGTGTTCTGTACCTTGCTTCCATTCTTTCCCTGCACTTGCCTTGGGTAGGGAACACACAGCATTCTGGGACCAAACATGAGGATCCATAGTGAGACAATAGTCTTCTTTTTAATAAAAAGGGGGAGGTCTACTGTGTCTTCGTTGCAGATGGCATTAGGGGAGGGGGAGAAGTAGTCAGAATATTAAATCATCTTTCTTTGTATGCATGGTCAGATTTTCTATTCGAAATTCACCAAGCTTTGAAAACATGTCGCTGTGCACTGCCTCCAGGCTTGGCAGCTCTTCTTTTTCTGTTGGGATGAGTTCCCAGCCTCAGGGAATAGTTCCTTTAGATGTCAGCTACACACCTTGCCCAGACAAAGCTTCTAACAGCTTGACTTATTCCAAAGAACCCCATAGCAACTGAAAGGCTATTACCATGGTTAGATGTCAGGTAGGATGAGCTGCATCTGCAGAAAGGTAGAGAAATGGCGATGGGAGGGATATTGTTGATAGAAGCTTTACAAGTGGGATAAAAAGCCACCAATAATTTGTTGTTGAAGAGTCTTAGCTCTTCTCATCAAGGTGGCATGAGGATCAACATTGAGGTTAACTTCTGTAGAACTCTTCAACTCCAGATTTTAGTGTTCCAAGAAAAGTATACTCCTTAAGAAAGACTGAAACCTTTCCAATATGATACTTGGAAATAGCATTATGAGACTGTTGACTTGAGGATGTCAGCATTCCCACCTACACGTTTACTCATTTGCACAATCCTTAAGCAAATATTACAAAAAGATCACACATTGGGGATTTTCCAAGCATTTCCACAGGGAATGCTTTATCAGACAAAATCAGAACTTATTATCCATATTTTACAGGCTAATGAATCAGAAATATTTATTGTGAGCCTACTATATACATCAGATACACAATCATACTAGTTTAGAGTGCATAATGAAGCAGTGGCTTTAGTGGTTAAAAGAACATGTTTAGGAGTTAGACTTACCTAGCACTGAGTCCCCTCTCTGCCATTTACGGACTGTATGACCTTTACCAGATGACTCAACCTCTCTCTGACTCAGTCTCTTCAACTGTAGAATGGAGATCATAACAATCTCATAGAGTTGTTGTATTGAGGAGATAACACGTGTAAAGTGCTTGGCACAGCACCTAGCACGTATCAAGTATTCAATAAATAGTAGATCTAAGTAGTAGTGGCACTAGTCACAGTGGGGAAAACAATAGGTATGAGACACAGCCCCTTCCCTCAAAGAGTTCCCTGTCTAGTTGGGAAAATGACTTATCCTGAAAAAATTACTACCAACACTAGGCAGTATACTTTGTGCCACATGAGTGGAAAAGAAGAAATTGCTACTCAATAACAAAAAAAGACAAATAACCCAATTTTAAAAAGTGCAAAGGATTTCAACAGACATTTCTCCAAAGAAAATATACAAATGGCCAATAAGCCCATGAAAAGATGCTCAACATCATTAGTCATCAGAAAAATACAAATCAAAACTGTGAGACACCACTTCACTCCACTAGAATAGCTAGAATCAAAAAGACAGAGGGACTTCCCTGGAGGTCCAGTGGTTAAGACTTTGCGCTTCAGCTGCAGGGGGCACAGGTTTGATTCCTGGTCGGGGAACTAAGATCCCGCATGCTGTGCAGTGTGGCCAAAAAAAACCCAACAACAACTAAGTCCCTAAAACGTTAAATCCAAAAAAAAAAAAAAAAGACAGATAATAACAAATGTTGATGAGCTCTCATACACTACTCATGGGAACATAAAATGGTGCAGGCTCTTTGGAAAACAGTCTGGTAGTTCCTCAAAAAGTGAAACAGTTACCACAGGACTCAGCAATTCCACTCATAGGTGGAACCTCAGAGAACTGAAAACATATATTCACACAAAAATTTGTACACAAATGTTCATGTCAGCAGTATTCAAAACAACAGAAAGTGAAAACAATCCAAATGTCCATAAAGTGATGAATGGATAAATAAAATCTTCCATATGCATACAATAGAGAATGATTTAGCTATAAAAAAAGGAAATGTTGATATATGGTAAAACATGGATGGAGCTTGTGAAAGAAGATAGATGCAAAAGGTCACATCATGGGCTTCCTTGGTGGCACACCTGCCAATGCAGGGAACACGGGTTCGAGCCCTGGTCTGAGAAGATCCCACATGGCATGGAGCAACTAAGCCCATGCACCACAACTACTGAGCCTGCGCTCTAGAGCTCGTGAGCCACAGCTACTGAATCCCACGTGCCTAAAGGCCGTGCTCCACAACAAGAGAAGCCACTGCAATGAGAAGCCTGCGCACTGCAAGGAAGAGTAGCCCCTGCTCACTGCAGCTAGAGAAAGCCTGAGCGCAGCTGCAAAGACCCAACATAGCCGAAAATAAATAAATAAATAAATATATTTTAAAAGTCACATCCCATTCATATGATTCTATTCATATAAAACTGTTTTAAAAAAGAAGGTGCTGTAAGAATTTGGAGGATGATGAAATCACTGCATATTGGAGAAGCAGTTCTTGAGATGAACAGAGGATGTGCAGTATTTCGAGAGCTAGAGAAGAGAAGAGAAGACATATGTATCAGTTAGCTGTTGCTTCATAACAAGCCACCCTGTAACTTATGGCTTAAAACAACAAACATTTCTTCTCACTCATATATCTGAGTGTCGGCCAAAGATCAGTTGATCTCAGCTGTGCATGGCTCCAAATGGTGGATATGGATCCGGGTCTTTCCCACATTTTTCTCATCCTCCTTGGATCTGCAAGCTGCCCAGGGCAAGTTCTTCCATGTGATGGCAGAAGCACACAAGGGCAAGCCCAACCATGTAAGCCTTTGCTTACCTCATATCTATGAACATCCTATTTGTCAAAGCAAGTCACATGGCCAAGGCCAAGGTCGAAAGTAGGGAAGAACTGCGAAGTCTCATGACAAAGGGAAAAACACAGGGAAGAATGGAAAATTGGGACCTAAAATCCAATCTACTACAGTATTCCAGATAGAAAGAACATTAATTCATCTGACAAACATTTACTGTCTACTCTGAGAACCAGGATGCAACAGAAAACAAGTCAGTCATATACTTGCCTTCATGTGGATCATAGTAGGCAGTGAACCCAAAAGAGCAGCTTTAAGATGGACCTATAAACTAGGACCTATAAACAACAAACCCAAGTGCTCAGAGGATCCAGACTTGTGAGATGAATTAGTTGAAATGCGGGGCAGGACCAAGATGAGTTGGGAAGTGCAAGTACAATCTAAAGGTGACAACTATTACTCAGCTTCAGCTGACTGTTACCAGGAAGAAACATGAGCTAAATCCTTATGTCATTCACATAATAATCCCTCCTGTGCAAGCCAAACAAAACTCCTGAGGGCATGATGTAGCCTGAGAGTCACAAGTTTGTTGACATCTGATGTGAAAAAGAAAATTGGGACAAATATGCTAGTTGCTTTGATGGAGATTCATATAATGTGCAAAGGGAGTAAAAGAGAAGGAGTGCCTGTGACCGCTTAGGGGAATCCAGGAAGGTAGCAAAGAGAAGGGAACACCTAAGTGGACCCTCTAAGGGCAGAATTCAGAGAGTTCAGGCAGAAAGAATGCATGCACAAAGGTATGGAGGATTGAGAGAGCAGAGTGTGTTCAAGGAACTGCCAGTAAGTTAATATAGCTGGAATGTAGGATTTTGCAGAAGGATGTAAGTGTCAAGAAATGAAGCTGATGGGTTAGAAAGGCACCAGATCATGGATGTTCTTTCAGGTCATGCTAACTTGTTTAGACTTTATCCTGAAGGGTTGTGAGCAGGGTAAGGACATGATCAGATTATCTGCTATGGATGTGATGGATTTGAGGCAAGAATGGAAAGCTAGAAGACCAGTTAGGAGACTATTGCACTAGTCCAGGTGAATGAGAAAAAGAACTAAACTAAGGCAGTAACAGTAAGGATGGAAAGACCAGATAGATAGGAGAGGTGACAAGCAGGCAAAAACTAGTAAATGTGGTTGAACATTAGATGTTGGTAGTAGAAAGAAAATAATAGAATGAGACCAGATTTCTGGGATGAACAACTTGATGCAATAAAATGTTATCTATGGAGATAGGGAAAACAGAAGAACATGTTGGGAGGGGGGTGGATTGATTTGATGAGTTTAGTTTTAGACATATTATGTTTGGGGAGAGATGTCTAATACTCAGTTGAATATGCATGTCTAGAGCTCAGGGGAAAAGTTAGGGCTGCAGATATGGATTTGGGCATCTTCAGCTACCAGACGACAGTTGAAGCCAAGAGTTTAAATGATCTTACAGAGAGTTGGGGGTATAAAAAATAAGTTAAATCCTAGGGAAGAACTACCTTTAAGGGATGGGCTAAAAAAGTGCCTGCAGGGCTTCCCTGGTGGCGCAGTGGTTGAGAGTCCGCCTGCCGATGCAGGGGACACGGGTTCGTGCCCCGGTCCAGGAAGATCCCACATGCCGCGGAGCGGCTGGGCCCGTGAGCCATGGCCGCCTAGCCTGCGCATCTGGAGCCTGTGCTCCATCCAAAAAAAAAAAAAAAAAAAAAAAAAATGCCTGCACAGTATACTGAGAAACAATCAGAGAGGTAGGAGGAAAACCAAGAAAGAGTGCTGCCATGGAAATGAAACATAAAGATATCTCAGGGAAAGAACAGTCTCACTTGCAGAAGCCAAGATTTGGAAACAACTTAAGGCAACCATTCTTGCCTCCCTCGCTAAAAGATGAAAGTATAAAGAAAATGTGATAGATGGATGATAGGCAGATGGATAGATCTATATCTATATAATGGAATATTATTCAGCCATGAGAAAGAAACACATCCTCCCATTTGTGACAACATGGATGGACCTCAAAGGCATTATGCTAAGTGAAACAAGTCAGACAGAATAAGACAAATACTGTGTGATTTCACTTACACGTGGAATCTATAAAAGCCGAACTCATAGATACAGGGAGTAGAATGGTGGTTACCAGGGGCTGGGGTGTGGGGAAAAAAGAGATGTTGGTCAAAGAAGACAAACATCTAGTTGAAAGCTGCATAAGTTCTGGGGATATTATGTACAGCATACTGATTATAGTTAATAATACTGTATTATATACTTGAAAGTTGCTAAGAGAGTAGATTTTAAATGTTCTCGCCATTAAAAAGAAATGGTAATTATGTGACATAATGCAGGTGCTATCTAATGCTATGGTGGTACTCATTCTGATATATATATATAATCAAGTTGTACACCTTTAACTTACACACAATGTTATATGTCAATTATATCTCAATTTTAAAAAGAAAGAAATGGTCATCATTAACAATTGCCAAGATAGATTGAGTCAGGTGGGAACGCAGATTCTGTTGGGTTTGGCAAAATGAACTTATTGGAGCCGTTGACCTTAACTCAGAGGAACAATGGGGAGTGAGGGTCGGGAAAGAAGAAGCATGGTGATTATGGATTAAAGAGGAAGTGGGAAGTAAGAAAATGAATATGGTGAATGTAGGCAGTTCTCTGGAGAAGTTTGGATGAAAAATAAAGAATATCTATGGGGGTAGTAAAGAGTTAGAGACATCAGAGCTAAGGAAGTTTTGTTTCATTTCTGGTTTTGGTTGCTTATTTTTTTAAGATGAGATGTCTCTGAACTTCCTAAATAAATATCCAATGGAGAGGGGCTGATTTAATACACAGGAGTTAGAAACAATAATATATGGCTCTGATGGTATCCAAAGCAAAGTTGGAGGGACTGGCATTAACGGACAATTCTTCTCTGATAGTAGGAGGGAAGCAAGTTTATGCAGATGGAAATAGATTGGTAGGTTTATTAGCAAGGAATGGAGGGAGATCCTGTTTGGTGGGTTCTATTTACTATTTGTAGTAGAAATCAAGGTTATCTTATGAGATTATCCTCTGAGGAGCAAGGTGATAGGGTAAAGGGTTTGAGAAGAATGGAAAAGGTTTCAAAATAGCCCCTGAGAAGAATATGAAAGGATGCTAACTAAGGACAAAGAATAGGATAGCTGGACAGCACTTAGCACTAAGCACTAAGGGCCCCACTAGGTTAGAAATCATAAACTGGCAATGATCCCAATCTGAAAAATTGTGTGATTTTTCTCTAGCAGTGTACAGCAGCCTGGGGAGAAGAACAAAGGAGTTGGAAGTCTGGATTGATTTGGAGTTTGGATTTCACATGATAGACAAGCAGATGGAAGAATAAAAGCAAAACTCAAGGGCTTATGTGATGAGCCATGGGGTCTGTGCTATAGAGGGGGAAAAGTGAATTTAGAAGAGTGATGACAATTAGGAGAAAATGCAGTTGTTTCAACTAGATCAAGGAATGGATATGGTTTGGATATGAGAATGAGAGGTTGGGAGGAGTAAAAACTTGTGGACAGAGGGCTGTCAGAGGATTAGATATCAAAGATGGGACATGACAAGTTCTAACGTGTAGTCTTGAGAGTGAATGACTGAGGTAGGGTGGAGGTGGTGTTAAAGAAGTAAAGAAGAGTAGAGAAGGGAAAGACCAGGAGGTTGGATGGATCATCCAAAATAATTGCACTTGTGTGGAGATAAAGATAGTGATCTGGGTGACAAATCCCTCACCAAATAAAAGGATATATTCAGGGGGTTGGAAAATGACAGAGGTAAGAAGGGATAGAAGATGGTGTACTGGATGACATGAGCCTTAACGGGGAATGGTTTCTACATAAGAGTAGAGGAAAAGTCATTTGGAAGTGCCACTTGAATCAAATATAATACTGACCTGACCCCAGTCCTACAGTTTGTGGCCATAGAAGAATAAGCAGCAAGTAGTCAGAGTCACCTGGAAGTACCTGGGAGAAAGCCAGGACTCAGTTTGAGGACTCCAGAAGGCACCGTGGAAAGTGTTGGTAGACAGGGAAGTAGCTGAATGAGCCCAGCATGAGTTTAGTGTGCAGGAAGCACAAGTTGGTTTGAGAATGACCAGAAATGAGACTTTAGACTGGATGACCAGAGAGGTAAGAATTTGGGGAGATGGCAAAAAGCAGAGATGAGAAATCTAATGAAATTGACTAGCATCAAAGTTCTGAAAGGACCTATGAGGAACATTTCCATGCCAAAGCAGACCCATGCACTGGGTGCCACTGAAACTGTGTGTCCTCAGCCGTGAATGCTCTCATCATTCTGTAACTGAACTTCCTTGGCTCAGGGTTTCAAAAGACTGTGGGCTCAGATTCTATCAGGTGGTGACGAAGTATTTCCAAAGTATTTGTACCAATTTAGATTCATATTGACAGTGTATGAGATTTACCATAGCACCTCCTTGCCAACATTTGGTATTTATTTGTACCATGTTTTATGCTTACCAACTTCATTGAAGTATAATTTACATAGCACAACGTCACCCATTGTAAGTGTAAAAATCCATGATTTTAGTAAATGTATAGAGTTGTGCAACTATCAGCATAATCCAATTTTAGATCATTTCCATTACTTTGAAAAGTTCCCTCATAGCCTTTTACACTTAATCCTCACTCCTACCCTTACACTTAGACCAGTACTTTTCTGCTTTCTGTCTCTATAAACTTGCCTTATCTGGGCATGTCATATAAATGGAATCACATAATGTGTGGTTCTTTTGTGTCTATCTTCTTTCACTTAGCATAGAAATTTTGAGGCTCATTCATCGCATAACATGTATCAGCAAATGTGTCCCCTTTAATTGCTTAATGGTATTCCATTGTATGGAAATACTTTTTTTCCTCTGGTTAATGGGCATTTGGATTCTTTCCACTTTTCACTATTGTGAATACGTTGTTATAGGCAGTCATATAACTGTGTGAACAAACGTTTTCATTTCTCTTGGGTAAATACCTAGGCATGGGACTGTTGAGCCATATAGTATTTCTTAACTTTTTAAGAAATTTTCAGTGGCTGTACTATTTTATATTCCCACCAGCTCTAGTTTCTCCACTTAGCAATGTCTGCCTTTTTTATTATAGCCAATCTAGTGTGTGTTGTAATGGCATCTCACTGAAGTTTTAATTTGCATTTTCCTAATGCCTAATGATGTTCAGCATATTTTTATGTGCTTATTAGCCATTCATATATCTTCTTTGGAGAAATGTCTATTAAGAATCTTGCCAATTTTTAAAATTTGAGTTACTTGTCTTTTATTATTGAGTTTTAAGAGTTCTTAAAATTTTTTAATATAAACCCTTTATCAAATATATTATTTGCAGAAATCTCCCAGTCTATGGTGTATATTTTCATTTATTTAATGGTATCTTTTTAAATTAAACTTCTTATTTTGATATAAGCATAGATTCACATGACGTTGTAAGAAATAATACAGAGAGATACCATGTACCCTTTACCCACTTTCCTCAATTGGTAGCACCTTGCAAAACTATACAATATCATAACTGGGGTATTGACATTGACATGGTCAAGAAACACAACAGTTCCATCCACACAAGGATCCCTCATGTTGCACTTTTATAACCACAACCAACTCCCTCCCAATCCCCATCCCTCATTCTTAACTCCTGGCAAATGCTAATCTGTTCTCCATTTCTATTATTTTCCTTTTAAGAATGTTATATAAATTGAATCATACAGTATATAGTCTTCTTTGGATAGGTTTTTTTCAGCTTTATTGAGGTGTAGTTAACAAATAAAATTGTAATATATTTAAAGGGCACAATGTGATGATTTGTTATAAATATACATTGTGAAAGGATTACCACCATCGAGTTAATTAACACATCCATCACTCACATATTTACTTTTTTTTTTTTTTTTTGGTGAGAACACTTAAGTTCTACTCTCTTGGCAAATGTCCATTTTACAATACAATATTAGCAACACAGTCACCATGTTATACATTAGATCCTCAGATCTTATTCACCTTATAACTGAAGGTTTGTACCCTATTACCAACCTCTCCCTATTTCCCCTATCCCCCAGTACTGGCCAATACCATTCTACTCTCTATTTCTATGAGTTTGACTCCTTTTTTAAAAAGTTCCACATATAATTGATACCATGCAGTATTTGTTTTTCTCTATTGGTTTACTTCACTTAGTATAATGCCTTCCAGGTTCATACATGTTGTTGCAAATGGCAGGATTTCCTTCATTTTAAGGCTGAATAATATTCCCTTGTGTATATATAACACTTTTTCTTTATCCATGCATCTCTCAATGGACACTTAGGTTGTTTTCATACCTTGGCTGTTGTAAATAATGCTGCAATGAACATAGGAGTACAGCTATCTCTTCAAGATAGTTATTTTCTATCCTTTGGCTATATACACAGAAGTGGGATTGTTAGGTCATATGGTAGTTCTATTTTTAAATTTTTTGGAACCTCCAATCTTTTTTTCATAGTGGCTGTACAAGATTACATTCCTGCCACCAGTGTACAAGGATTCCCTTTTCTCTACAACCGCACCAGCATTTATTTCTTATCTTTTTTTTTTTTTTTTTTTTTT
>NW_020172669.1:200134-212114 GCF_003031525.2 Neophocaena asiaeorientalis asiaeorientalis | reverse complement strand
TGGCAGGCGGACTCTCAACCACTGCACCACCAGGGAAGCCCCTTGTCTTTTTGATAATAGAAATCCTACTGGGTATTAGGTGATATCTCACTGTGGTTTTGATCTGCACATTTCTCTGATGATTAGTGATGCTGAGCACATTTTCACGTACGTATCCATTGGTCATTTGGATATCTTCTTAGGAAAAATGTCTATTCAGGTCCTTAGTTCATTTTTAAATTGCCCATTTTTTCCTATGGAGATGTATGAGTTTTTTGTGTATTTTGGATATTAACCCCTTGTCAGATATGTGGCTTGCAAATATTTTCTATCAATCCACAGGTTGTCTTTTCATTTTGTTTATGGTTTCCTTTACTGTGAAGAATCTTTTTAGTTTGAAATAGTCACATTTGTTTATTTTTGCTTTTGTTGCCTTTGCTTTTGGTGTAAAATCAAAGAAAAAAAAGATTGCTCAAGATTGCTTTGGCTCTTTGGGGTCTTTTGTGTTTCCATACAAATTGTGAAAATTTTTGTTCTAGTTCTGTGAAAAATGACAGTGGTAGTTTGATAGGAATTGCATTGAATCTGTAGATTTCTTTGGGTAGTAGAGTCATTTTCACGATGTTGATTGTTCCAATCCAAGAACATGGTATATCTCTCCATCTATTTGTATCATCTTTAATTTCTTTCATCAGTGTCTTATAATTTTCTGCATACACGTCTTTTGTCTCCTTAGGTAGGTTTGTTCCTAGATATTTTATTCTTTTTGTTGCAATGGTAAATGGGAGTGTTTTCTTAATTTCACTTTCAGATTTTTCATCATTAGTGTATAGGTATGCAAGAGATTTCTGTGCATTAATTGTGTATCCTGCTACTTTACCAAAGTCATTGATTAGCTCTAGTAGTTTTCTGGTAGCATCTTTAGGATTCTCTACATATAGTATCATGTCATCTGCAAACAGTGACAGCTTTATTTCTTCTTTTCCAATTTGGATTCCTTTTATTTCTTTTTCTTCTCTGATTGCTGTGGCTAAAACTTCCAAAACTATGTCGAATAATAGTAACAGCAGTTTTAATTCTTCCATTCCAATCTTGATGCATTTTATTTACTTATTCATTATTATTTATATTTATTTTTGCCTTATTGCACTAGTTAGGTATTCCAGTACAATGCTGAAAGAAGTGGGGAAAGCAGACATCATTGCCCTGTTCCTGAACTTATGGAAAGTATTCAGTTTTCACCATAAAGTATAATGTTAATTGTGGATTTTTTCGTAGATACTATTTATTAGGTTGAGGAAGTTCCTTTTTATTTCTGGTTTGTTGAATCTTGACTGAGTGCTAGCTTTTGTCACATTCTTTTTGTGCTTCTCTTCTGATTATCATTTTTTCTTCCTTTATTCTATTAATATAGTATATTACATTAATTTTTTTCAGATATTAAACCAATCTAGCATTCTATAGGATGGACCTAGAGAAAATCATACTAAGTGAAGTAAGTCAGGCAGAGAAAGACAAATATTATAATGATATCACTTATATGTGGAATCTAAAAGGTAATACAAATGAACTTATTTATAAAATAGAAACAGACTCACAGATATAGAACCCTAAGAGAAAAGGCAGTGAGGAATAAATTAGGAGTATAGGATCAACAGATACATACTACTATATATAAAATAAACAACAGGGATTTCCTGTATAGCACAGGGAACTATATTCAATATCATATAATAACCTCTAATGGAAAAGAATCTGGAAAAAATATATGTAACTGAATCACTTAGCTGTACACTTGACACTAACACAATATTGTAAATCAATATTTATTTGAAAAATATTTATTTTTTCAATTAAAAAAAGCACAATGGTTAAGCAATTGGGCTCTAGACTCAGACTACCTATATTCATATCTCAACTCCACCACCTCTTAGCTGTGTGACCTGGGACCCCAGTTTCTACATTTGTCAAATGGAAAAAATAAGAGTACTTATATCATCAGATTATTTTGAGGATTAAATGAGATAGTGTACAAGGACACAGTAAGTGCTCAATAAATAGTAGTTGCTATTAACTACATGTGCCCTCCTATTTCTTTTTACTAAGTAGTATTTCTAAATTGTCTACAATGAGCATATTTTATGTGAAAAGACTAAGCAGTAGAATTTAAATACATGAGAGAGTGACTTTTAAAATAGTATTCCTTCAGCCTAGAAGGACCACCTCATCCTATTTTTTCAGATCCTCACCCAAGTCATCTTTTGAAGAGACTTATGTGAATTCGCAACAATAAAATATTTTCATCATCTCTCCTGAACTCTTTCTGATACAATATTAGAGGGAGGAACACCAGCTTGGATTTGAAGCCCCCATTTTTCAAGGATTATAATTCAGAAAGCCTAAGCTACAGGAAAGAGAAAATTTAAAGGGGGAGCCTTTATTCATTTTATTCAGAAATAAAATTTCTGAATTTCAACTCATTCTCTAGTTAAAAGGAGTAGGAGGGATGCAATGAGAGAATTCTCCAACTGAAGAATTAACTTCCAACCTGCTTGGAATTTCAGGAACTGCTCATGTGAATGAGCTCAATTTCACACTCTGTTCTTCTCATCTTCAATATCCAAGAAACTAAATTCAACAGGAAACAGTTCTTTTAGGTTACTGCCACATCAATTTACTTTGTGTTTTTCAAGTGTTGATGCAGCAGGGACAGATAACTTTGCTCAATACAAAACTGCAGTAACCTGAGCATTGCTGCGGTGCAACGCCCCTAGTGGCCTAACAGGTTTACAAAATACATTAGCCCACTCTAGGCAGAAAACACAAGAGAAGGAAAAGACCTACAATAACAAACCTAAAACAATTTAAAAAATGGTAAGAGGAACATACATATCGATAACTACCTTAAATGTAAATGGATTTAATGCTTCAACCAAAAGACATAGACTGGCTGAATGTATACAAAAGCAGGACTCGTATATATGCTGTCCACAAGAGACCCACTTCAGACCTGGGACACATACACACTGAAAGTGAGGGGATGGAAAAAATATTCCATGCAAATGGAAATCAAAAGAAAGCTGGAGTAGCAATTCTCATATCAGACAAAACAGACTTTAAAACAAAGACTATTACAAGAGACAAAGATGGACACTACATAGTGATCAAGGATTCAATCCAAGAAAAAGATATAACACGTGTAAATATTTATGCACCCAACATAGGAGCACCTCAATACATAAGGCAAATGCTAACAGCCATAAAAAGGGAAATCGACAGTAACACAATCATAGTAGGGGACTTTAACACCCCACTTTCACCAATGGACAGATCATCCAAAATGAAAATAAATAAGGAAACACAAGCTTTAAATGATACATTAAACAAGATGGACTTAATTGATATTTACAAGATATTCCATCCAAAAACAACAGAATACACATTCTTCTCAAGTGCTCATGGAACATTCTCCAGGATAGATCATATCTTGGGTCACAAATCAACCCATAGTAAATTTAAGAAACTTGAAATTGTATCAAGTATCTTTTCTGACCACAACGCTATGAGACTAGATATCACTTACAGGAAAGAAATTGTAAAAAAATACAAACACATGGAGGCTAAACAGCACACTACTTAATAACCAAGAGATCAGTGAAGAAATCAAAGAGGAAATCAAAAAATACCTAGAAACAAATGACTATGATAACACGATAACCCGAAACCTATGGGAGGCAGCAAAAGCAGTACTAAGAGGGAAGCTTATAGCAATAGAATCCTACCTCAAGAAACAAGAAACATCTCAAAAAAACAACCTAAACTTACACCTAAAGCAATTAGAGGAAGAAGAACAAAAAAACACCAAAGTTACCTGAAGGAAAGAAATCAGAAAGGCCAGAAATAAATGAAAAAGAAATGAAGGAAATGATAGCAACAATTAATAAAACTAAAAGCTGGCTCTTTGAGAAGATAAACAAAATTGATAAACCATTAGCCAGACTCATCAAGAAAAAGAGGGAGAGGACTCAAATCAATAAAATTAGAAATTAAAAAGGAAAAGTTACAACAGACACCACACCACAGAAATACAAAGCATCCTAAGAGACTACTACAAGCAACTGTATGCCAATAAAATGGACAACCTGGAAGAAATGGACAAATTCATAGAAAGGTATAACCTTCCAAGACTGAACCAGGAAGAAATAGAAAATATGAACAGACCAATCACAAGTAATGAAATTGAAACTGTGATTTAAAATCTTCCAACAAACAAAACCACAGGACCAGATGGCTTCATAGGCGAATTGTATCAAACATTTAGAGAAGAGCTAACATCTATCCTTCTCAAACTCTTCCAAAACACAGCAGAAGGAGGAACACTCCCAAACTCATTCTATGAGGCCTCCATCACCCTGACGCCAAAACCAGACAAAGATGTCACAAAGAAAGAAAGCCACACACCAATATCACTGATAAACATAGATGCAAAAATCCTCAACAAAATACTAACAAACAGAATCCAGCAGCACATTAAAAGGATCATACACCATGATCAAGAGGGGTTTATACCAGGAATGCAAGGATTCTTCAATATACGCCAATCAATCAATGTGATACCTCATATTAACAAATTGAAGGATAAAACACATATGATCATCTCAAAAGATGCCAGAAAAGCTTTCAACAAAATTCAACACCAACTTATGAAAAAAGCCTCCATAAAGTAGGCATAGAGGGAACTTACCTCAACATAATAAAGGCCATATATGACAAACCACAGCCAACAACGTTTTCAATGATGAATAACTGAAACTATTTCCACAAAGATCAGGAACAAGACAAGGTTGCCCACTCTCACCACTATTATTCAACATAGCTTTGGAAATTTTAGCCACAGCAATCAGAGAAGAAAAAGAAATGAAAGGAATCCAAATCAGAAAAGAGGAAGTAAATCTGTCACTGTTTGCAGATGACATGATACTATACATCGAGAATCTTAAAGACACTGCCAGAAAACTACTAGAGCTAATCAATTGACCCACCTCCTAGAGAAATGGAAATAAAAACAAAAATAAACAAATGGGACCTAATGAAACTTAAAAGCTTTCGCACAGCAAGGGAAACCATAAACAAGACAAAAAGACAACCCTCAGAATGGGAGAAAATATTTGCAAATGAAGCAACTGACAAAGGATTAATCTCCAAAATTTACAAGTAGCCCATGCAGGTCAATATCAAAAAAAAAACAACCCAATCCAAAAATGGGCAGAAGACCTAAGTAGACATTTCTCCAAAGAAGATATACAGATTGCCAACAAACACATGAAAGAATGCTCAACATCACTAATCATTAGAGAAATGCAAATCAAAACTACAATGAGGTTTCAACTCCCAGCAGTCAGAATGGCCATCATTAAAAAATCTACAAACAATAAATGCTGGAGAGGGTGTGGAGAAAAGGGAACCCTCTTGCACTGTTGGCAGGAATGTAAATTGAAACAGCCACTATGGAGAACAGTATGGAGGTTCCTTAAAAAACTAAAAATAGAACTACCATACGACCCAGCAATCCCACTACTGGGCATATACCCTGAGAAAACTATAATTCAAAAAGTGTCTTGTATCACAATGTTCATTGCAGCTCTATTTACAATAGCCAGGACATGAAAGCAACCTAAGTGTCCATTAACAGACGAATGGATAAAGAAGCTGTGGCACATATATACAATGGAATATTACTTGGCCATAAAAAGAAACGAAATTGAATTATTTGTAGTCAGGTGGATGGACCTAGAGCCTGTCATACAGAGTGAAGTAAGTCAGAAAGAGAAAAACAAATACCGTATATTAATGCATATATGTGGAATCTGAAAAAAAAACTAGTATAGACGATCTTATTCACAAAGCAGAAATAAAGACACACACGTTTGTAGAGAACAAACGTATGGATACCAACGGGGAAGGGGGGGGATGAAATGGGAGATTGGGATTGACATGTATACACTGCTATGAATGGAATAGATAAGTAGTGAGAGCATGCTGCATAGGACACGGAACTCTACTCAGTGCTCTGTGGTGACCTAGATGGGAGGAAAATCCAAAAGAGAGGGCATATGTGTATACATATGGCTGGTTCACTTCACTGTATAGCAGAAACTAGCACAACATTGTGAAGCAACTATACCCCAATAAATAAATTAAAAAATTCTGTTCACAACAACGTAGGCTTTTCCTCACATGCACCTTATATACACTACCAAACGTAAAATAGATGGCTAGTGGGAAGCAGCCGCATAGCACTGGGAGATTAGCTCGGTGTCTTGTGACCACCTAGAGGGGTGGGATAGAAATGGTGGGAAGGAGGGAGACACAAGAGGGAAGAGATATGGTGACATATATATATGTATAACTGATTCACTTTGTTATAAAGCAGAAACTAACACACCATTGTAAAGCAATTATACTCCAATAAAGATGTTAAAAAAAACTCTTCCAGCCTCTACCCATTACCCAATTCCAAAACTGCTTCCACATTTTTAGGTATTTATTACAGCAGCACCTCACTTTTCAGTATCAACTTCTATCTTAGTCCTTTCAGGCTGCTATAACAAAAATACCATAGACTTAAACAACAAACATTCCTTTTTCACAGGTCTGAAACCTGGCAAGTCTAAGATTAAAGTGCCTGCAGATTCAGTGTCTGGTTAGGACCCACATGTTTGTTCATAGATGACTGTCTTCTTGCTGTGTCCCCACATAGCAGAAGGGGTGAGAGAGCTCTCTGTGGTGTCTTTTATAAGGGCACTAATTCCATTCATGAGGGCTCTACCCTCATGACCTAATCACCTCCCAAATGTCCCACCTCCTATTAACATGACACTGAAAGTTAAAATTTCAACATATGAATTTGGGGAGAGGAGATACAAACATTCAGTCTATAGCAGAGGCATACAATGTCACATCATCCCACTATTAATTATTTGATTTTTAGGTTAAGATGATGACCTCCAGATGTCTCTCTATCATTAAGATATTTTTCCTTTTGTAATTACTAGGTAAACTGTGGGGTGATTTATCGGCACTATGTGAATATGCTTTTTCCCAACAATCTTTTATCCAATGGTTTTCAAATACACCGATGATCTCTGCCTGACTGAATCAGCAATTATTACATTGTGTAATAAAATGATATTTCTAATTCTGTCATTCTTTGACACTACTATGAAGACTTTCTCTTTTTTCTGTTATTCTTTTAGATGATAGATAGATAGATATAGATACTAGATTGGACTCATGGATTTTTTAAAAAATCGATGTGTTGTAAACAACGATAATCATTATTCATTTTATACTTGAACTGTCCCAAAGTTCACCAGAGGGTTCCCCTTCAAGCTGCTTCCTATGGTCTTTTGATGTGATCCCATTACTCTTTGAGTACTTTGTTGTTTTCTGGCACAACACGATGTACCAGGCTCACTTTGTACTTTCCCTGCCCCAGACCTGGATCAGCTATTTCTGTAAAGAGCTTTTGTTTTCTTTTAGTAGCAAATAGTATTTAGAAACCAAGATCTGAGTGCTAGATGTGCTCATTGATACTGGAGTACCATTGTTCCAGACCTATGTTTTTTGAGTTGTTAGTTCATATTAATACAAGCAAAATTACTGTGACAAACATCTTTAAGAAAAGCATATTTTCTTCAATAATTTTTATATTCTCAATACCTGTATTTTTCTTTTTCTGAAGTTATACTTAACGATTACTGGTTATCAAATGAATCCATTCTCATCTAGAAAATGTATATAGAAACATGTAAAAAGAGAAAAAGTAAAAATTACCCCAAATCCCAGAAACAACCACTTTTGACTTGCTAGAATATTTCTTTCCAGTCTTTTGTCTATATATTTTTCTTGGTGAGCCTAAGAGCATATTATGCATAAAACTTTATATCTTTATTTTCAGCCTTGTAAGTAGTTTCAAAAAACATTGAATAAATTTTCACAGATGTATTTTTATATAACTATTGTATTAGTTTTCTATTGCTAAATAACAAATTACCAAAAAATTAGTAGTTTAAAACACAAATTTACTATCTCACACTTTCCATGGGTCAGTATTCCTGCCATGAATTAGCTAGGTTGTCTACTCAGGGTCTCCCCAGTTTGAAATCAAGGTGTCAGCCAGGGCTGTTATCTCATCTAAGGATCAGGGTCCTCTTTCGAGCTCATTCAGGTTTGTGGCAGAATTCAGCTCCTTGCAGTTGTTTTCTTGTTAGTTGTCTGTCAAGAGTTGCTCTTAGCCCTTATAGGCCACTCTCAGGTCCCAGCACATGGCCCTCTCACAACATAACAACTTTTTCAAAACACACAAGAGAGTATTTATCCAGTCTGCTACAATATAATCACGGGAGTGACTATCTCAACACCTTTGACGTGTAACATAAATTAATCAAGGGAGCAATTATCCCATCATATTCATATGCTTACCCACTCTTTTGGGGAGGAAAGTATGCCAGGTGTGTACACCACGGCTGGAAACTTGGAGGCCATCCTAGCTTTCTGCCAGCCATAGCTGTATAATATTTCATTCTCTCATTGCACTATGAATTACTTAACAAATCTCCTATAGTATGTCATTTAGCTTGATTGCAAATTTTTTTAATTATAAGGAATACTGCACTCACCATCACTGAAAACTGCATATTCTTCATCAAAAGTTTTATAGTTTGGGCTTCCCTGGTGACGCAGTGGTTGAGAGTCCACCTGCCGATGCAGGGGACACGGGTTCGTGCTCCCATCTGGGGAGATCCCACATGCCGCGGAGCGGCTAGGCCTGTGAGCCGTGGCCGCTGAGCCTGCGCGTCCGGAGCCTGTGCTCCGCAACGTGAGAGGACACAACAGTGAGAGGCCCGCGTACCGCAAAAAAAAAAAAGTTTTATAGTTTATTTATCCAATTCTAATTCTGAAGAATTAGAGAATTTACATTAACATTTCATCTTTCCAATAAGGCTTTTAATAGGGTATTGCCCCTTTCCTATCACATGACCCTTGAACTTTTAAACATTGATTTATAAATAGCATGTACCAGCAACAGACATTGCAAAATTTTTACTCAACCCTTCTACTTCCAAGCCTTCTCTCACCTCACCCTCTCGCATACATTAAACATGGAGAAAGTTAAGCATGAGAGAATATTCGGGAGGACCTGAGGACAAAGTCCCACCTGTAAGAGTGGACTCTACTGATGTCCATATATTTTGCCCTCAGTTAAATGCAAAGACCTCTTCTACCTCTAGACTTCAATGTTTCTATGATATTCTTTTTTTTTAACATCTTCATTGGAGTATAATTGCTTTACAATGTTATGTTAGTTTCTGCTGTATAACAAAGTAAATCAGCTATACATACACATATATCCCCATATCCCCTCCCTCTTGATATTCTGATTTGGGATTCATACCTACTTCTCAAATAATTTGAAATGGGTTTTAAGATTAAACATAATGCAAAAAAAAAAGACCAAAACATGAAAGCAGAACAGAGGCCATTAAGGAAGCAGAGACATTCATACTTATCAGAAACCTAAGGAGACAAATATCAAGGTAATGCTTTTCAGAAACTTTGAGGCATTTGGAAGACATCTTCAATATCCCGCTAAACCAGTACTGGTGTCATTATCTTTTCTCTTCTACAGAAGAGGATTTTGAACCACTGGCCCCAGGACTACTCTGTCTATGCTACAATCCTTGCTAGCACAATGGATGGCCCTCCATGATCTGCCCCCTACCTGTTCTCCAGTCTCATGTCTTCCAGCATCCCCTTCTTGAACTAGGCTCCAGACGTACAGAAGCATTTGCACTTACCCAAATGTGCCGCGCTACTTCAAACCTTTGCTCCCGTTGTCCCCTTGCCTGAGATAGCCTCGCCTCCACCCCTGATGTATCAGTCTAATGAACACCTAGTTATCTCTCATTTATGAAGCCTTCCCTGAATTTCTCTGGTATAACTGACCATTTTTTCATCTATGGTCCTACCGTGCATTGCAACACTTTAGAACACTTACATATTTCCTGCTGCAACACTATGAGTTCCTGAATGGAAAAGAACATGTCTTTTCATCTCTGTCTCCACAGTGCCTGGCACATAGTAAATGACTAATCAATTTTGAGGCTGAGTTGTAAAAGTAATTTCATAACTGTTTTTAACATCATTTAAATTATTATATAATCCCACAGTGACTACTTTGAAGGCAAGAACATTAATTTGGGGGACAGTAAATTCTGGCAAGTTGTTAAAAATCAGTCACATTAATTTCATATCACTTTTCATACCGTGCCCTCAAAGACACTACTAGGTATTAAATTAAGTGACACTTTGATTTTATTTTTAGGGCATATAAATCAAGATAGGCCAGGTTATGCTGCAATAGTAAACGATTTAAAGGTCTCAGTACGTTAAAACAGCATGAGTTTCTTTCTTTTCCAAACAGTGCACTGCTGGTCTAGGTGACTGTTTAGGGTAGCTGTCTTCCATTTGATGGCTCAGCATTGCATTTCCATTATCAGTGGGTGCTTTCCTTTTTGACAGTGCAGAGGAAAAGAGCACTGGGGAGTTGAGAACCAACAATTAAATGCTTCTACTTAGAAGTGACACATGTCACTTCAGCTCGTATTCCATTTACTAAAGCAAGTCATATGGCCACATCTAACTTCAAGAAAGGAGAAAAGTATAGTCCTACTCTGTGCCCAGAAAGAAAAGCACCAGCAATACTAGTGAGCAGCATGAAAACCTACCATAGTGGGGCACTAGTGGACCCAATCAAAGCAAGGAACAATATTCCTTAGGCAATTTTTGAATTATGAGCCCAGTTCATAAATGCTAATTCAATTTCACTCCTCCAAATATCTCTGCATTTTCCTTCATCATCCTTTTATAGAGCATCCCTGGGTGCCAGACCCTATGCTAGGTGGTTTCCCATCTATTATCTCATTGGATTCTCACAACTACCCTAAGAAATAGGTCCTATCATTACCTCCATTTGATAGTTATGGAGACTCAGGCTGAAAGAGATTAAGTGACTTCAACAAGGTCATAACTTAATAAGTAGTCAAACCCAGAATCAAGTCTGTAATACTATAAAGACTGTGCTGTGTCCACTGCACCTCATGTATCCTGCTGTCCAAAGCTGAGCTCTCCAACTCTGCTCAGTCCCCTACCCTTCAGCTCCTCCAGGAACTTACTCCATTAATGATTTACCACAATGATTTACCACGGTCACTCACTGATTTGCTTGAACCTCAGTCTCTCCTCAACTATCCCCTTCCTGTCAATCATTCAAAATCACTTAGTATCCCCCATCGGAAATTTGTTTTCTTCAACCAGAGATCTCCCCTTCCTTTCTGTGCCCTGTCTCCACTCAACCTCAGCATCCACCTGTGCTCTGTTTTCTCACATCTGAATCCTCTACAGTCTGTCCTCAGTCCCTACCACTGTGCTAGCTGAAGCATCCCAAGTGACCAAATCCAACATTTGGGCAGTTCCATGTGACCTTGTCCACTGCAGTGACTTAGAAGCAGTCAATATTCTTGGCCCACCCTCCTAGAAACCCCTTCCCTGCCTCATCCTCCAGGGCATACCACTCCCTTGAACAATGTCTCTGTTTCCACTGGCTCCTTTGCCTCCTTCTCTCTGTTTGTATGGACATTCTGTCAGGATCTATTTACATTTTCATTCTGTCTTTCTCTTCTCTTCTCTTCCCTTCTGTTATGGACTGAATTGTGCTCCCTCAAAATTCGTATGTTTGAAGCCCCAACCCCCAATATGATGGTATCTGGAGGTGGGGCCTTTGGGAGTTAATAAGGGTTAGATGAGGTCATGAGGGTGAGGCCCTCATGCTGGGATTAGTATCCTTACAAGCTTCCTGCCTCTGTCTTTCTCTTTCTCTTCTCCCTCTCCCTCTCCTTCTCCCTCTCCCTCTCCCTCTCCCTCTCCCTCTCCCTCCCTC
>NW_020172669.1:186786-199868 GCF_003031525.2 Neophocaena asiaeorientalis asiaeorientalis | reverse complement strand
TTTATTCTTTCACTCATTCTGTTATTGAACAATTATTTTTAAATGTCTGTGTTGTAGACTGAATGTTTAAGCCACCCCCAAATCCTTATATTGCAACCCTAGACCCCAGTGTGACTAAATTTGGAGATAGGGCCTTTAAGAGGTAATTAAGGTTCAATGAGGTCATAAGGGTGAGGTTCTGATCCAATAGGATTAGTGTTCTTATAAGAAGAAAGGACGTCAGAGTGTGCTAACCACCACCGCCTTCTCCCTCTCCCTCTCCCTCTCCCTCTCCCTCTCCCTCTCCCATTACAAACTGACACAGCAAGAAGGCAGCCTTCTGGAAGCCAGGAAGAGAGTGAGAGTCCTCACCAGAGAATCAAATCTGCTAACATCTTGATCTTGGATTTCTACCCTCCAGAGCTTTAAGAACTACATTCCTGTTATTAAAGCTTCCCTGTCTATGGTATTTTGTTATGGCAGCCATAGCTGACTAATGCACCTTCATGTCCCTTTCCCTTGCCTCTCCTCTCCTATTTCTCTCTGTCTTTCTATCCCTGCTCATTATCCTCCTCAGTGACCACATCTACTCCTGGAGCTTCAACTATCACCATTATGTACAGAGTTATGCAATATGCTCACAGTACAACATTAAGCAAGTTACTCTACCTCTCTGAGACACAGTTCCCTCATTTATAAAATGAGGATAAATATAGTACTCTCCTTTACAGAACTGCTGGGAGGACTAAATGAGCTACTGAATGCAGAGCAGTTTGTACAGTTTGTAAGTGCTCAAAATAGGTGGAAGTTTTTTTGATGGCTGAGTAGATAGAGCTAGAGAAGAGGAAGCAGTTGAAGGTATAGTAGGAAGGCAGTTTTGAGGAAATGGTACAGACCTCAGACTCTGGCACCAGTTAAACCTCAGTTCAATTCCAGTTCCATCACTTACTGACCTTGAAACCATGGGCAAATTTCTTAGCTTTTTGAGTCTCAGTTTCCTCATCTGTAAAATCAAAATAATTAAGTATGGATTCCTCAGGTGGGCATTTAAGTGTCCCCCCTCATAATCTGGACTCACTGTACTTTTCTAATTTCCTGACCATTATTTTCCTCTATATGTTTTAGCCGAACCAGACTACTCAGCATTCCCTATGAAGAACTGAATTATTAAATTGAATTCTTAAAGGGTGGCATGGTGTAGTAAAATCAAACAGACCTAGATTTTAATGCCAGTTCTGCTACTTAGTAGTTGTGAAACCATGGGCAAATTATTTACCCCCTCTTAGACTCAGTTTCCTTACATATAGAAAGAAGATAATAATGATAATAAAACCCATCTCATCACCACAACCTAAGTAGCAGAACCTACAAAGCCCTTTATGATCTGACCTGGCTGAATTCTCCAGCTTCATCATTCATCTTTCCATGTTTATATTTAACTTTCAACCTAACTGAACTCTTTGTTTCCCCAAAAGTCACGCCCTACCTCCCCTTTCTCTCCTCTGCATATTCATACAAACTACTCCTTCTGCCTGGAATATTCTCTCCTCACTGCCCATCCCCCTTTTTTGCCTAAGTCCTACCTATGCTTCAGTTCTCAACCTAAATGTCGCTTTTTCCAGGATACCTTCTCTGCCTTACCCCAACTCCATGAGAAAAGGGACCATATCTGTCTTGTTCCCACAAATGTTCAGCTTCTAGAAGAGAATCTGAAACATGGTAGGACATGTCTGAAGTTGGGTTTAAGATATGCAGGGTACAGAGCGAATATCATCCAAGTTTAACAAGAGCCACATACAGAGGTATTCGATACAATTTATTTGGAGTATAGGAGCATAAGGACATAGTGAACAGGAAAATTGTGGAAAGCTTGGGATGCTAAGCCAAGGCGTTTTTTACCTAACCTGGTAAACAGAGGTAGTTGTGGAGAGTTTTTGCACTAAGGAGTGACATAACATGTAAGGTATGTACAGCTGTGCATATGTATTTGAAACATAGGAACCAATAGGATGATTAGAAAGCACCCATGGTTTTACCTTTTGGAAAGCAAAAGAGGGGTTGCTTAACCAACTGTATTAGTCAGGATTTCCCCAGAGAAACAGAATCAAAAGGGTGTGTGGAGGGGGGGTGGAGAGAGAGATTATAAGGAATTGGCTTAGGTGATTGTGGAGGCTTGGTAAATCCAAAATCTGCAGGGTAAACCAGCAGGCTGGAGATCCAGGAAAGAGTTCATGTTGTAGCTCTAACACAAAGGCAGCCTGAAGGCAGAATTCCTTCTTTTCAGGAGAGCCCAATCCTTGTTTTCTTAAGGCCTTCAACTGATCAGATGAGGCCCACCGCAATTTAAATGCTTATCTCATCCAAAAACAACTTCACAGAAACATCCAGAATGCTTTACCAAGTATCTGGACATTGTGGCCCAACCAAGTTGATACAGAAACTTAACCATCATACCCGCATAGAACCAATGTGTATACTGAGAACTCATTATAGGGACTAACTAATCTGTTCATGTTCAGAAAACCATGCAGCCTACTAGAAATCTAATGTTCTCCTGGCAGATTCTAATTTATATTTTTAAAGCAGAAATTCTATCCATAATTTCCCTATAAAAGCCCTTTTGCTAATCTTTTGCTTGATATATTAATCAACCCTGCAATAAGAGAGTCTCTGCCAATCCCCGCCATTTCAGAAGCAATTTTCCTTTCTATATGTCAGAATCTTTTTGAGTTTTTTTGTATTAATTGCCTTGAGTGTGTGTGTGTGGTGGGACTGTGGAGAGTGGCAGGATCGGAGAGCAGGGAGGCAAATGTGCTTGTGGAATGATATACATGAGTCTACAACTGTATTTGTAAATATAATTATTCTATATATTAAGACTTGGTGATGAGCGCATTATATTTGCTATAATATTCTTTTTTACCTTTGGAATGTTTTGAATTTTTCATACTTTTTTGAAATCTGAGGCTCAGTAAATTTAGGTCATATTTCCAAAGTCACACAGAATTCAAACCCAAGACTGAGCGATGCCAAAGTCCTTGCTGTTATCATTCTGCCTCACAGCACTCAATTATTAATGCCCTGTGTAGATACCACTTTTCATCATTGATTGTTTTAGTCATGAATAGATAAACCCTCTTTCTTCTCCTTGACCTCAATGCAGTCTTCACAGCACACTATTAACCATCTAAGTTTCCACAGCACTACAAACACAGCCCTGGGAAAACACCATCAAGAGTATTAAAAGTTAGCAGAATTATTTATAACAGCCAAGATATGGAAGCAACCTAAGTGTCCATCAACAGATGAATGGATAAAGAAGAAGTCGTATATATATACAATGGAATACTTCTCGGCCATAAAAAAGAATGAAATTTTGGCATTTGCAGCAAAATGGATAGACTTGGAGGATATTATGTTTAGTGAAGTAAGTCAGAGAAAGACAAATATTGTATGCCATCACTTATATGTGGATCTAAAGAATAAAACAAACTGGTGAGTATAATAAAAAAAGAAACAGACTCACAGATATAGAGAACAAACTAATGATTACCAGTGGGAAGAGGGAAGCAGGAAGGGGCAAGATAGCGGTAGGGGAATAAGAGGCACAGACTACTATGTGTAAAGTAAGTAAGCTACAAGGATATATTGTTCAGCATAGGGAACATAGCCAATATTTTATAATAACTTGAAATGGAGTATAATCTATAAAAATTTTGAATCGCTATGTTATACAGTGAAATTAATGTAATATTGCAAATCAACTATGCCTCAATAAAAAAAATTATTTTTTTAAAATTTTTATTGGAGTATAGTTGCTTTACAATGCTGTGTTAGTTTCTACTGTATAGCAAAGTGAATCAGCTATACGTATACATATATTCCTTCCTTTTTGGATTTCTTTCCCATTTAGTTACCACAGAGCATTGAGTACAGTTCCCTGTGCTATACAGCAGGTTCTCATTAGTTACCTATGTTATACATAGTATCAATAGTGTATATATGTCAATCCCAATCTCCCAAATCATCCCACCTCCCCTTCCCCCTTGGTATCCATATATTCATTCTCTATGTTCATGCCTCTATTTCTGCTCTGTAAATCATATCGTCTATACCAATTTTTTCAGATTCCACCTATATATGCATTAATATATATTTGTTTTCCTCTTTCTGACTTACTTCACTCTACATGACACACTCAAGGTCCCTCCATGTCTCTATAAATGACCCAGTTTTGTTCCTTTTTATGGTTGAGTAATATTCCATTGTATATATGTACCACATCTTCTTTATCCATTCCTCTGTTGTTGGACATTTAGGTTGCTTCCATGTCATGGCTATTGTAAATAGTGCTGCAATGAACATTGTGGTACATGACTTTTCTTTTCTTATTAGTCATCAATTTTATACATATCAATGTATACATGTCAATCCCAAACACCCAATTCATCACACCACCATCCCCATCCCCCACAGCTTTCCCCACTTGGTGTCCATATGTTTGTTCTCTGCATCTGTGTCTCAACTTCTGCCCCATTTCTCTTAGCTTTTGCTTGTCTGTAAAGCTTTTGATTTCTCCATAGAATCTCAATGAGATCCTTGCTGGGTAGAGTAATCTAGGTTGCAGGTTCTTCACTTTCATCACTTTAAGTATATCATGCCACTCTCTTCTGGCTTGTAGAGTTTCTGCTGAGAAATCAGCTGTTAACCTTATGGGAGTTCCCTTGTGTATTATTTGTTGTTTTTCCCTTGCTGCTTTCAGTAATTTTTCTTTGTCTTTAATTTTTGCCGATTTGATTACTATGTGTCTCTGCGTGTTTCTCCTTCAGTTTATCCTGTATGGGACTCACTGTGCTTCCTGGACTTGGGTGGCTATTTCTTTTCCCATGTTAGGGAAGTTTTTGACTATAAGCTCTTCAAATATTTTCTCGGGTCCTTTCTCTCTTCTCCTTCTGGGACCCCTATAATGCGAATGTTGTTGCATTTAATGTTGTCCCAGAGGTCTCTTAGGCTGTCTTCATTTCTTTTCATTCTTTTTTCTTTATTCTGTTCTGTGGCAGTGAATTCCACCATTCTGTCTTCCAGGTCACTTATCCGTTCTTCTGCCTCAGTTATTCTGCTATTGATTCCTTCTAGTGTAGTTTTCATTCCAGTTATTGTATTTTTCATCTCTGCTTGTTTGTTCTTTAGTTCTTCTAGGTGTTTGTTAAACAAACATTTCTTGCATCTTTGCCTCCATTCTTTTTCCGAGGTCCTGGATCATCTTCACTATCGTTATTCTGAATTCTTTTTCTGGAAGTTGCCTATCTCTACTTCATTTAGTTGTTTTTCTGGGGTTTTATCTTGTTCCTTCATCTGGTACATAGCCCTCTGCCTTTTCATCTTGTCTGTCTTTCTGTGAATGTGGTTTTTGCTCCACAGGCTGCAGGATTGTAGTTCTTCTTGCTTTTGCTGTCTGCCCTCTGGTGGATGAGGCTATCAATGTCCTGATATTCAGCTAAAGCAATTCCTAGAGGGAAATTTGTAGATGTACATGCCTGGTTACCCTTCTTCATCACCCAAACTTGCCCCAGGGTGCAGCGTGGAAGCAGCTGGAGGGAGAAGCACCCAGGCTTTTACATGACTCTTTTTGAATTATGGCTTTCTCAGGGTATATGCCTAGGAGTAGGATTGCTGGGTCACATGGTAGTTCTATTTTTAGTTTTTTAAAGAACCTCCATATTGTTCTCTATAGTGGCTGTATCAATTTACATTCCTACCAACAGTGCAAGAGGGTTCCCTTTTCTCCACACCCTCTCCAGCATTTATTGTTTGTAGATTTCGTGATGATGGCCATTCTGACGGTGTGAGGTGATAGCTCATTGTAGTTTTGATTTGCATTTCTCTAATAATTAGTGAAATTGAGCAACTTTTCATGGGTTTGTTGGTCACCTGTATGTCTTCTTTGGAGAAATGTCTATTTAGGTCTTCTGCCCATTTTTTGATTGGGTTGTTTTTTTTTGATATTGAGCTGCATGCACTGTTTGTATATTTTGGGAGATTAATCCTTTATCAGTTGCTTCACTTGCAAATATTTTCTCCCATTCTGATGGTTGTCTTTTCATCCAGTTTATGGTTTCCTTTACTGTGCAAAAGCTTTTAAGTTTAATTAGGTCCCATTTGTTTATTTTTGTTTTTATTCTCATTACCCTAGGAGGTGTGTGAAAAAAGATCTTGCTGCAATTTATGTCATAGAGTGTTCTGCCTATGTTTTCCTCTAAGAGTTGTATAATGTCTGGCCTTACATTAGGACTTTAATCCATTTTGAGTTTATTTTTGTGTATGGTGTTAGGGAGTGTTGTAATTTCATTTCTTTACATGTTGCTGTCCAGTTTTCCCAGCACCACTTATTGAAGAGGCTGTCTTTGCTCCATTGTATATTCTGGCCTCCTTTGCCGTAGATTAGTTGACCATGGGTGCATGGGTTTATCTCTGGGCTTTCTATTCTGTTCCATTGATCTATGTTTCTGTTTTTGTGCCAGTACTGTATTGTCTTGATTACTGTAGCCCTGTAGTACAGTCTGAAGTCAGGGAGCCTGATTCCTCCAGCTCCATTTTTCTTTCTCAATATTGCTTTGGTTATTCGGGGTCTTTTGTGTTTCCATACAAATTGTGAAATTTTTTGTTCTAGCTCTGTGAAAAATGCCATTGGTAGTTTGATAGGGATCACATTGAATCTGTAGATTGCTCTGGGTAGTATAATCATTTTCACAATGTTGATTCTTCCAGTCCAAGAACATGGTATATCTCTCCATTTGTTTGTGTCATCTTTGATTTCTTTCAAGAGTGTCTTATAGTTTTCTGCATAGAGGTCTTTTGCCTCCTTAGGTAGGTTTATTCCTAGGTATTGTATTCTTTTTGTTGCAATGGTAAATGGGATTGTTTCCTTAATTTTTCTTTCTGATCTTTCATTGTTAGTGTATAGGAATTATAAAATAATTTATTTAAAAAGAGGATTAAAAGTGAAGATGCCTGTTTATGAAAATTTCCAAGCATCTGTCATGAGGTATGGTTTGCGCATTTCCTAGTGTAGATTACCACTACATGTATGCTGACAATTCTTAGTAACTGCACCAGTGCCAGGATGGGGAAGAGGGTACTTATTGGTATGAATTTCTTAACTTTGATGCTTATCAAAAACATCATCTCTTGATTCTTTCACTGTCCTGTGAGATTCCAGTGATAGCTGTATTACCAAGGTAATAATATATAGAAACTTATGTTAGCATGGCCCAGATACATTGGCTCGAAAGCAAGATGAGAGAACAAAGGTATATCTGGAGAGTGCCGCACAAGTAGGGAAGCTGTAATAATCCTTCAAAACTATAACTATGCATAGAGGAGTAGTGTTGGCCAGCACATTCACCCCCTGTAAACACCAACCAAAACACATTCTTCAGAAATCCTCCAAGTCTCAGAATAAGCACAAGCAACAAAACAACAACAAAATGATTTTAGAGATTCAATAGAAGGCTTGGGAAACAATCATAACACTGATACCATGGACATTTTTCTGGGCTCCCAAGTATAGATACAGTGTAATCTAAAGTAGAAAAGTCTCGTGTGCTAGATATTTGCTCTTTTGACAAAGTTCTCTGTCTGGCTTTAATAATATTTACCCTTAGGAGATTACAAGAGTATCCAAGGTGGGTATATTAGCTTCCTAGGGCTGCCATAGCTAACTACCACAAACTGGGTGGCTTAAAACAATAGAAATTTATTGTCTCATAGTTCTGAGGACTAAAAGCCCAAAATCAAGGTGTCAGCAGAGCCATGCTTTCTCTGATGGCCCTAGAGGAGAATCCTTCCTTGCCTCTGCCTAGCTTCTGGCATTTGCTGGCAATTCTTGGCATTCCTTGGCTTGTAGATGCTTCATTCCAGTCACATAGCCATCACCTCCTTGTGCGTTTTGCACCATCTTTCCTCTGTGCATGTCTGTCTTGGTGCCCAATTTTCCCTTTTTATAAGAACACCAGTCATACTGGATGAGAGTCCACCCTAATGACCCCATTTTTAACTTGAACATTTTAAACTTTTAACCTCTGCAAATACCCTATTTCCAAATAAGGTTATATTCTGAAGTACTGAGGGTTAGGACACAATTCAACCCGTAACTATTTTGGGAGCCAGAAACGATAGAAAAAATCAAAATGGGAGCCTTTGGGATAAATCAAAAGAGTAGAATTGTCTGTAACTTATGGCTTAATAGATTAAAAAACAAAATCTAAAACAGCAGTGTGATGTAGAGGGATAAGCACTTGACTAGTGCCAGGGACTTAGCCTCTAGCTTAAGCTCTGTCATGAATTCCCTGCCTGGTCCTGAACAAATAAGTTGACATCTCTGAGTGTCAATTCCCTTTAAGTGAGTGGCTTGGACTTATGGTCTCTAAATGTCTTCCAAACTCTGATATGCCATGATTTATTCATTTACAGAATAGTAAACAAGAATCAAATTCAGTAAGATACATGGTGGTTGGCACAGAAATATAGCACTTAATTTAGCACCCTCTTCAGTCTTGAATGCCAACAGCAGGGTTATGCAAGGTAAAAAGAGGCAAGGATGAGAAAAGAAAGAGGTAGAGTGTGAACAATGATTTCCGAAGATAACCTTCATATCAACCATCACCAAGCCCTGGAACAGCCCACACAGAGGGTGATACAGAATATAATGTAAGGGTTCCCAGAAGGGGGCCTGTACCACACAGTGAGGAAGACACAGAGCCTTCTAAGGAGTAAGGGGAAATGTGGTCTATTGCACTGACTAGGTCAGGTACAGTGGAAACATTTGACCATTTGCACATTAGTGCAAGATGGCGTGATTATGAAGAATCCTTAAATCTTTGGTTTGGGATCCAATGACATTTCTTCCTCCTCTCCATTCTGGATCCTATTTTCCAAAAAAGCTACCGGGAAGGGAGCAGTTAATTGTTTTGCAACTCCCTAGGCTCTGTTCTAAGCTATTTATACACATTATCTCATTTTTTAAAAACCCTGTGTGGTAGGTATTAAAACAATGACCAGCATTTATTGCGTGCTCATTCTGAGCCTGGCACTTTCATATGTGTAATTTATTCCTGCAAATAATACTGCAAAGTACAGAATGCTGTAAGCACAATTCTCATCTTATAGACAAAGGACCATGGGACTTCCCTGGCGGTCCAGTGGTTAAGACTCCACGCTTCCACTGCAGGGGGCACAGATTCAATCCCTGGTCAGGGAACTAAGATCCTGCATGCTGCGTGGCATGGCCCAAAAAAAAAAAAAAAAAAAAGACTTTAGGCTCAGAGAAGTGAGATAATTTGCTCAGGTTCACACAGTTAGTAGATGGCAGAACTGGACTATGTAACTTCTAAGCCTAGGCTCCTTATAACTGCACCATGTTAATTCCGCATTTACAGATGAGGAGAAACAGGGTAGGGGGAGAGAGAGAGAGAAAGAACACCATGGGCCCGATTCTGTTAATAGAGAGATGAGACAATGAGAAGGACAAAATGAATGAAAAAGATGCTATGTACTAATGGAGGAAAATAAACCCATCTTCTACTGAAGTGATTCACAGATCATTTTTATCAATTCCATTCTAAGTGACCGTGAGGCTTAGAGGGATTTTTGGAGGAAGGAGTGAGCACAAGAAGGAGAACTAGCCATGAAAGGCTGCCAATTAACAACAGATGCACCACTTGAGATTGTGTGTGTGTGTGTGTGTGTGTGTGTGTGTGTGAGATGGGAAGATCAAGACGAAATCAGCGGCAGATGCTGAAGTCATGTTCTCCCTTTGTGGGAAGGGAAGTTGAGACAGGACTTCCAGCTATAACGCAAAAGCAAAAACATCCCAAGGAGACTGTTACTGTGAGCACTTACTACCCCATGGAAATGACCTTCGAGCAGGATGCATAATCACCATATTGCATCCAATTACAAGTTGAAGATGAAACATGATTGCTGGTGTCATGTTTGTATCTAATCAGAAGTTGGGAGACAATTATGGTAATGATGTGGGGTGCAGGAGGGAGCTCGTATCAGGAGGAGAGGGCAAACCTCGCTTAAGGACTCATGTCTACTCTGCAGGAGACAAGAGTGTTGAACTGGGACTCTAAAGCCATGCCAACTAAAGAATACAAAAGGATCTCAGACTGCAGCATGGAATGGCCAGGGGTGTCACTGGGGTAGGGAGAGAACAGAACCCACTTGCCTATGGTTTTCAAAGTCTGACTTTTGCACACTGGCATCTCAATCACCTGTGGTGCTTCTGATTCTTGAGCCCCATTCCAATCCTCCTGAACCTGAACCTCTAAGGAGGCCCAAAAGACTTAATTTGCACAGGATATGCAGGTTCCAATTTTTCTGATGTGTCCACTAAAAAAAATGATGGATCAAAGAGAAGTAAGATGTTGCATAGCTCAGCTAATACAAGGTATGGGCCCCTAGGTCCCATCACTTGATATATTTTAAAACTATATGTATTTTTACCAGTAGTAATAGTGATGTTATAAGTTATGGGTGACAAAACACAGAAGTTCTTTGCAGTCTTCTCTTGAGTTTGGAGGACACTAGCAAGGGCAGATTATTGTATCCTTCTCACTTAACTTAGTTTAAAATCTTAATTATGAAACCGTCAGATGCAAAGAAAACAGACACGTGAATATATATTACCTACCCCTCTGTCCTCACATTTTTTGTCCTTTTCAAAACATCTTTAATCAGATCAAATAAAATGAATCAACCCCCAGAGTACACAAACATCTGATTCATTACATATTTGCTTTAAATGGCTGTTATTGTTATTATTAAACTATGATTGACTTAGTGCCTACTGTGTGTTAGGCACTGTGCCAACCACTCCAAATGCATGACTTCACTGAACACTCTCAGCAATTCTCAGAGGTAAGTCCCATTATTATCTCCATCTTACACAGGAGAAACTGAGGAATTAAATAACTCAGCCAAGGTCACACAGCCAGTCAGTGGGGAAGCCAGGATAGCAATAAGCTCCTGTGTGCCTTGCCCTTCAAGAAAGAAGAAAAACAACAACAGAAATTCCACAAGCCCTTTAGGTTTGCTTTAGAAGGCATTTGGTGATTTTTGGCAGCAGAACAGCCTCCCTAATTAAGTTTGTTTAGGTTGGCATTAAAATTAGTCTGCTGGTGCTGAACTCTTCTCTGCTGAGGCCACTAAGGAAGAAGGCCTGACCTTGTTTTAAAAGAATCAATAAATAATCCAAACTTGACAGTATTTCAAAGAGTAAAAAGTGATATGAGGTCAGAGTAAAGCAGGGAGTCTGAGCAGTCCGTGGAGTGGTTTAGTGTTCACATCTTGAATAGAAGCACTTGCTTTCATATTGAAATCTCCTACTTCTTCTAGCCAATTTATCACTTTCATCTTCACGCTCCCCATAGATTTACTCTTTATAGTAATATCCATGTCATCTAATGACAAGATGCAATAACTAATGTGAGCTTGCACCTGACCCCTAATATTCCCCCACTGAAACTCTATTAGATTCCACGTTGACAGCTCCTTCTGACTCCAATCTACCAGCTTCTCACTGAGCCAAAGAGTACAAGGTCCCTCAAGAGCAAAGCAATTTATTTAAATAACACAGTTAAGTAGATGGGAAAGTGTGTTGCATTCAGAAAGTCAACATTCTCCTGCGGAAAGCAAAAGGCCCAGCGTGGCCACTCCTAATGCAGCAATATAACTGGCACACATCCCTCTGCCCCCCACTTCAGTCTTTTCGTTGGGTTATTTCCCAGTTCACCTCAATGGAACCAGCTAAATTGGTTTCTGAAAGATATATCTGCAAGAGAGTTGTAGCCTTTCTACGGGGAAAACCCAGACTTTGGCTTACTGAGCTCAACACCCAGGGACCTCACTTAGGAATCCCCAGGAAGGACAGACACTGAGAACAGATATGCCTGTGTCCAGATGGTGCAACAGAACAAAAAGCTTGAGCTTCCCACTGTATTAAAGAACTGACTGGACTCCTTCCTCTTCAGAAAGATTAAAGGGATCTTGCTTACCATGGGACTTCCCCTTAGAGAAAGAGAATACACTGTTTCTAAGGTCATGTTTACATCTTCCCCTTGCAGTGGTTGGGAGCTCCTTGACTGTAAGACTGTAATAATGTGTGAACATGGAAATGCAAAGACTACTTACTCAAGCAGACCTTAAACTTCCATCGATTGCTTCCAAGTGATAGCAGTTTAACTGGTTGCGTAATGAGGCTGCCTGGGCACCCAGCATAGCCTGCTCTCAGGGGAAAGCCATTTATACTGTCGTTGAAGCCCACCAGAAATGGTGTCAGCTCACTGCAAGAAGGCCTGAGCCGACTGTAGCTGTCAGGTTGTCTCTGACTGAAGCTGAAGAGAATCAATCAGGCCATAAATCTTTGGGAAGAGGCCTAGGTGATGGGCAGGCTTTGAGAAATGTGTTCTGAGGATTCTGCCAAGAGAGTAAGGCTCTATATGCAGGCCTGAACAAACTTCTGTTACTCTCTCCTTTTCTTGCAGCTCATTCTCTTCCTCAAAACATTTCCTTTAAATCACTCTTCCCTTCACCCCATGTCTGAAAAAGAAAATGCTCCTTTCCAAGGAAAACTCTTCCACTAATTCCCATCTCAGCCCTCCTCCTCTGTGAATTCTTTGTATGAATTAGCCAGTTTCTCCCACATTTCCAGATTTTCCCTCTCCACAGGGCCCTTCCTCTCTGCCTTCAAAGATGCTCGACTCCACAAAGACTTGAAAGATTGTTTTAGCCCACTATTAAGTCATATGCTCCATAAGGACAGAGACCATGTCTTCATATTCCTGCAGTATTTCAGCACAATGCATCTTCAGAATACGCTTTCAATAACTTTCTGTCAAATAAATTGACACCATGCAATTAATAATGCTTCCCACTCACAATTCCAATAATTTCCCTGAGACATTAATCCTACTGAATCCTTGATCTCCCCAAGTTCAGCAAGATAAATGTGCTCCTATTCACCCTTCTACAGGGTAAGAATAGTGAAGCTTTAGAAACGCCATATGCTAGCAATACTAAACAGGACATATGTGAGCCAT
>NW_020172669.1:135092-186609 GCF_003031525.2 Neophocaena asiaeorientalis asiaeorientalis | reverse complement strand
AAAAAAAGAACCAACACAAAAGTTGCAGAGACTATCAGATGCCAGAGCCAGGAATGCCATATGCCAAACACTAAAGCCAAAGGTGTGAGTGCAGCATCGTGTAGAGGATGAGAAAAGCATGTAGGTCTTCTGAAAATATGTCTAGAATCCCCTGTATAGAAGCCCAGCACTAGCATTGTCCTCAAAAAGATATTGAGGCACTAGAAAAATCCTTAGACCTGAGGCCCTTGTGTTTGGGGCAGCAGTAGTCTACCTGAAAATAAAAAGCTGCCAGAAAGTAGATGTTTAGCAGGAGATGAAAAGGCTGAAACATCAGAAACACCTTTGTTTCATGGAAATAACACTAATTTAGTGAAAAGGGGAAGCGGCTTTCAGAAGAAAAAAATAGCTCCACCAAAATATAGGTAACAAACAGCTCCTTTTCCCTAGAGTTGAAAGCGAGTGAAATGAGTAGCCAGGGTACCTCAAGGGCTAAGGCACATGTTTGGGGTTTGTTATTGTTATTATTTTAAGGTGATAGCTGCCCTTGTGCTTCTCATTTCTGGAATAAGAGCAATGTTTCTGGGAAACATCATGGAGTGATAGAAAGATCACAGGCTTTGGGGCAGATCAATCTCAGTTCACATTCTAGCCTTGTGCTTACTGACTGTACCTTGGACAAGCTATTTAAGCCCTGTGAGTCTCAGTTTTCTCAACTATAAAACGGGGGTAATCATACCTATTTATCAGGGTGGTTGGAAGGAGAATGATAATAACAACAGCATTTACTAAGTGGCAGGCATTCTAAGGTTACTTCACATGTATTATTATCTCACATGTGTTATCACACAACCCTCTGAACTAAGTTCTATTAGCTCCCCCATTTTACAGATGAGGAAAGTGAGGCTCTGAATGGTTAAGTGATTTATCCAAGATCATACAGCTAATGAATGACACAGCTAGAACTGAAACCCAAGTCTGGATGTGCTCTTATTCACTACAACAGTCAGTCTTGCTAGAGACCATCTTCAGAAGTTGTCACACCTATCCCCAGGGCTGGGAATTGGGGCAGTTCTCAGCCTATCCCTTCCTTCCAGATCATTATTCCTCTGCCATATCTCAAGAATACTATCCTACTCCCAGCTGTCTTGTTGTATCTAGCAAGAATTTTGGTTAGTAGACCCTGAACTTTGCTTTTTCAAGGCCACTGGTTGTGTCGTATTCTAGTAACAGAGTAGTAGTAGTAGGAGGAGGAGGAGGAGGAGGAGGAGGAGTGACAATAACAGTAATAATAGCTCACTTTTATTGACAGCTTGCTATGTGCCAGGCATTGCACTCAGCACGTCATATGCATGAGCTTATTTAATATTCACAACAACCCTGTGCTGTAGGTACGATTATTAATTAAGATAATGTATGTTAAATCCCTGGCACACAGAAAGCTCAATAACTGCTAGTTCTTATTATGAATATTATTTCTCAATAGGTCTGCAGAATACAAAGCCCTCACAGAAGGGATGGGCAGTACTTTTTCTATTAAGAGCAACTGTCCCAGCGAAGGAAACCATAAATAAGACCAAAAGACAACCCTCAGAATGGGAGAAAATATTTGCAAATGAAGCAACTGACAAAGGATTAATCTCCAAAATTTACAAGAAGCTCATGTAGCTCAATATGAAAACAACAAACAACCCAATCCAAAAGTGGGCAGAAGACCTAAATAGACATTTCTCCAAAGAAGATATACAAAGTGCCAACAAACACATGAAATAATGCTCAACATCATTAATCATTAGAGAAATGCAAATCAAAACTACAATGAGATATCATCTCACACCGGTCAGAATGGCCATCATCAAAAAATCTACAAACAATAAATGCTGGAGAGGGTGTGGAGAAAAGGGAACCCTCTTGCACTGTTGGTGGGAATGTAAATTGATACAGCCACTATGGAGAACAGTATGGAGGTTTCTTAAAAAACTAAAAATAGAACTACCATACGACCCAGCAATCCCACTACTGGGCATATACCCTGAGAAAACCATAATTCAAAAAGAGTCATGTACCAAAATGTTCATTGCAGCTCTATTTACAATAGCCAGGACATGGAAGCAACCTAAGTGTCCATCGACAGATGAATGGATAAAGAAGATGTGGCACATATATACAATGGAATATTACTCAGCCATAAAAAGAAATGAAATTGAGTTATTTGTGGTGAGGTGGATGGACCTAGAGTCTGTCATACAGAGCAAAGTAAGTCAGAAAGAGAAAAACAAATACCATATGCTAACACATATATATGGAATCTAAGAAAAAAAAAAGGTCATGAATAACCTAGAGGCAAGATGGGAATAAAGACACAGACCTACTAGAGAATGGACTTGAGGATATGGGGAGGGGGAAGGGTAAGCTGTGACAAAGTGAGAGAGTGGCATGGACATATATACACTACCAAACGTAAAATAGATAGCTAGTGGGAAGCAGCCGCATAGCACAGGGAGATCAGCTCGGTGCTTTGTGACTGCCTAGAGGGGTGGGATAGGCAGGGTGGGAGGGAGGGAGACGCAGGAGGGAAGAGATATGGGAACATGTGTATATGTATAACTGATTCACTTTGTTATAAAGCAGAAACTAACACACCATTGTAAAGCAATTATACTCCAATAAAGATGTTTAAAAAAAAAAAAGAGCAACTGTCCCAAAGGGGGCAGAAAAAAAAAAACTTGAAAAAATTTAACTAGGTGAGGTTTTATGAGAAAAAAAATAAAAGAAATCCCACTCACTTGCTTTTACAATAAAAGGTAAAACTCTGTTCAATAAATAAAAGTGAATAAAGATAACTTTGCTTCCATTTTATGTCTAAATAAATAAGAGAAGAACTAAGGGAAAGAAAAGACTCAAGGAAATGGGAACTTTCAAAGAAGAGGGCTCTAAAGGGGCATATAGAGACAACTTGGATTAGATGTGAGGCAGAGCAGAGAAGCAGCTCCCAGTCTTTTGGGGGTTCTGGATCTGGATAACTCTGAGAAGCTTACACAAACTATAGATCCTTCCCTTTAGTGAAATTTCAGTGAGCTCATAGCCTCTCTGAAGCCCATCCTTTTCACTCCTACCTCATGAAAAAGAGGGAAAGAGAACAAAATCAAGCCAGAGAGAGGAGAGAAACCCAAGAAGAAAGAGAAAAAAATCAAAAGAACAGCCAGTCTGCTCTGCTTGACCATTTATCAGCCACTGTTTTCAGAAGCCTTTACCACTATGCCCTTTCCAGCTTTGCCACCTTAATGTCACCTCCAGTTAGCACTCAGCAAGTTTGACATACCCAAGATCAGCAACCCCCCTTCACTAACTTCCTCTCAAATTTAATCTCGCTTAACCCGAAGGAGGTACAGACTCCATCCCTTCTCCCATTGCTCTCATCCACACAACTCCTCCTCCTGAAAACTAGGTCTCTGTGCAAAGCACCTATCCCTCTCAAAGGCTGTCTCAGGGCCTTGGGGGCAGTCTTTTAACACCCAGAGATCTCTTTTGAATTCATGCAACATTCATGTTAAACTCGACTTGAAGAAGTTGTATATGTGTGTGGGTCAGTGTAGGAGGAGAAAGGTAAGAACTCAAAAAATTGCTTCAAGTTGTACTAAATTAAGCCCAGGGTCACACCCAAATGATAGGTCAAAAGTTTCTTATATTTGCACTATGGCATCAAAATAGTTTCTCTTTGCTCTTGATTCTACTCTATGACAGTGGAAATAGGATTCTTTTTCCCAATCTCTATTTTCAATTCAACTCTTTGACGTACCAACCTATTTCACTTCTCTCTGAGAAAGCAATACTATGATATATTATAAGACTTCCAGGGACTGTAAGCACCAGAACTCAAGTGCACTGATGGTGAATGGAAACAAGTGGATATTTATAATCTGTACGTGAACAATAAATATTAGCAATCAGAAGATCAAGGTCATGAACTGCTACATGGAAAACCCTTGTCTTCATATGTTGTGCCCATGGAATGGTCATGATAAAAGGTGAACCTTTTCTTAAAACGAAATTTCTTTTTCAGTCAAAAGGAACATGTGTTGGACAAGTAATTTTCTGGAAGGAATGAAATTTTACACCTGTCACAGAGACCATTCCCTGTTAGGCCTTTTAAATTAGCAAAGGTTAATTATTTCACGTCTGGTTATAACTACTTCATTGAGGCTTCTTATGAAATCTGATTAGAAGGCAAATATCTGATTGTTGGCATGATAGAGACCACCACTGTGTCTTCTGCAGCTGGGTCATTATGCCTAAACTGAAAGATGAGTACATGTGGTGTTTGGCAATGAAGAGTAGTGAGTTGAGAGTAAAGGGTTTAGAGAGTTGGCATTAATCAAACATACATTACTGTGGCTTATTCTTTGTATCTAAGGAATTTGAAAACTGAAAATCTTGGAGTTTTCCAATTTTAGGCATGACACAAATCAGTCTTATTTAGACCGTATCAGGGCATTGTTTGTTAGTTTGTTTGTTTTGTAACACACTAATTTAACAATTGAGGTTAAAAGACCATGAGGCTCTAAGTACTGCTTCCGTTTACAAAATTGTAGGAATTATGGAACACTGATCCAGATGATGTGGTTCCCATGGCCCATCAACTTGCAACCAATGTGGGTGTGTTCTTCATTTTTCTGCCCCCTTGCCAGCTGCTCAGTTAGATACTACATTCAACTTTGGCCTTGTGTCTACAACATACACTAATGGGCCTCCCTTCAAGGGCTTCGTTAATGGCCTTCAGCATCTGCTCACATTCCAAGCATCAAGTACTAAATCCAGAGAGGGACTGGCATATGGTTGCATTGTTCTACTCGTAGAAAATGAAAACACAGGAATGCGCTCTCAACCACTGAACTTTAAGCTTCCAACCACTGCTAGCTTAAAACAAAAAACTTAATGAGTCCCTTTTGTTTGCATGTGTGTGTGCATACACATGTGTGTGCACACATTTGTTTCTAAGGGCATAGAAAAAGATCTGAAATCATTCACATCAAATGCACATCAATATGTTAATGGTTACTCACTAAGATTGGGGGTGAGGATGTGAGGAACTTTCACTCTTTATACAAACTTCCATTTTGTTTTCCCATCATTGAAGGATTTGGGGTTATAAATAAATCATAGTTACAGGAGTTGTGGCCTGATTGGAGAAAACTGAGAAGTGAAACATAAACTTTCTGTGCATTCTGTAGAATGTAGGCATCACAAGGTCAGAGATCTTGCCTACTTTGTTCACCACCACATGCCCAATGGCTATGATTTTGCCTGGCATATAGCAGGTGTTCAATAAATATTTGCTGAATGACTAGATGAATGAATGTTTGAATCAAATGACAAAGTGAGCCCTTCAGAGACTTATATGGTGAAAGAGCAGGAGGTATGCCATGTAGATGGTAAGAGAAGAAAAGAGGAACATGGTTTAATAGAAAAAAAAATTGAATTGGCAAGTCAAGAGACCTGGATCTAACTGACTGGATGAGTGACCTTGGACTGGACTTTTCCTGCCTCTAGGACCCAATGTCCTCATTTGTAAAGTAAGAGGATTAGAGTCCATCTACACTATTCAAACTGTTTCTAACAATGGGCCAATATTATTTAAAAGAGATCCAAGAACGTGTAAAATAGTTACAAATGTAAAAATTCATACAGTTGTCTCAGGTGATGTATACCTAGTTAATGATGGTTATTTATGGAGGTTCTCTTTTAATTTAATTTAATTTATTTTTTATACAGCAGGTTCTTATTAGTTACCTATTTTATACATGTTACTGTATATACGTCAATCCCAATCTCTAAATTCATCCCACCACCACCACCACCCACCACTTTCCTGCCTTGGTGTCCATACATTTGTTCTCTACATATGTGTCTCAATTTTTGCCCTGCAAACCAGTTCATCTGTACGATTTTTCTAGGTTCTGCATATATGCGTTAACATACGATCTCTGTTTTTCGCTTTCTGACTTACTTCACTCTGTATGACAGTCTCTAGATCCATCCACATCTCTAAAAATGACCCAATTTTGTTCCTTTTTATGGCTGAGTAATATTCCATTGTATATACGTACCACATCTTTATCCATTCGTCTCTCGATGGGCATTACGTTGCTTCCATCTCCTGGCTATTGTAAATAGCACTGCAGTGAACATTGGGGTACATGTGTCTTTTTGAATTATGGTCTTCTCTGGGTATATGACCAGTAGTGGGATTGCTGGGTCGTATGGTAGTTCTATTTTTAGATTTTTAAGGAACATCCATACTGTTCTCCACAATGGCTGTATCAATTTACATTCCCACCAACAGTGCAAGAGGGTTCCCTTGCCTGCCGATGCAGGGGACATGGGTTCATGCCCCAGTCCAGGAAGTTCCCACATGCCGCAGAGCGGCTGGGCCCCTGGGCCATGGCTGCTGAGCCTGCGTGTCCGGAGCCTATGCTCTGCAATGGGAGAGGCCGCAACAGTGAATGGCCCACGTACCACACACAAAAAAAAGAACCAGCTTTTAGGGCTTCCCTGGTGGTGCAGTGGTTGAGAGTCCGCCTGCCGATGCAGGGGACATGGGTTCATGCCCCAGTCCAGGAAGTTCCCACATGCCGCAGAGCGGCTGGGCCCCTGGGCCATGGCTGCTGAGCCTGCGTGTCCGGAGCCTATGCTCTGCAATGGGAGAGGCCGCAACAGTGAATGGCCCACGTACCACACACAAAAAAAAGAACCAGCTTTTAGTTTATTCATCTTTGCTATTGTTTTCTTTGTTTCTATTTCATTTATTTCTGCTCTGACTTTATGATTTCTTTCCTTCTACTAACTTTGTGTTTTGTTTGTTCTTTCTCTAGTTCCTTTAGGTGTAAGGTTAGATTGTTTATTTGAGATTTTTCTTGTTTCATGATGTAGGCTTGTATTGCTATAAACTTCCATCTTAGAACTGCTTTGGCTGTACCCCATAGGTTCTGGATTGTCTTCTTTTTATTGTAATTTGTCTCTAGGTATTTTTTAATTTCCTTTTTGATTTCTTCAGTGATCTCTTGGTTATTTAGTAATGTATTGTTTAGCCTCCATGTGTTTGTGTTTTATACGTCTTTTTCCATGTAATTAATTTCTAATGTCATAGCGTTCTGGCTGGAAAAGATGCTTGATATGATTTCAATTTTCTTAAATTTACCAAGGCTTGATTTGTGACCCGAGATGTGATCTATCCTGGAGAATGTTCTGTGTGAACTTGAGAAGAAAGTGTAGTTTGCTGGTTTTGGATAGAATGTCCTATAAATATCAATTAACCCTATCTGGCTGCTTCTGCTGCCTGCCCTCTGGTGGATGAGGCTATCTAAGAGGCTTGTGCAAGGTTCCTGATGGGAGGGACTGGTGGTGGGTAGAGCTGGGTGCTGCTCTGGTGAGCAGAGCTCAGTAAAACTTTAATCTGCTTGTCTGCTGATGGGTGGGGCTGGGTTCCCTCCCTATTGGTTGTTTTCCCTGAGGCGACCCAGCACTGGAACTTACCCAGCTCTTTGGTGGGGCTAATGGTGGACTCTGGGAGTGCTCATGCCAAGGAGAACTTTCCAGAACTTCTGCTTCCAGTGTCCTTGTCCCCGTGGTGAGCCACAGCCACCCTTACTTCTGCAGGAGACCCTCCAACACTAGCAGGTAAGTCTGGTTCAGTCTGCCCTGGGGTCACTGCTCCTTCCCCTGGGTCCTGATGCACACACTGCTTTGTGTGTGCCCTCCAAGAGTGGAGTCTCTGTTTCCCCCAGTCCTGTGGAAGTCCTGCAATCAAATCCCACTAGGCTTCAAAGTCTGATTCTCTGGGAATTCCTCCTCCCATTGCCAGACCCACAGGTTGGGAAGCCTGACCTGGGTCTCAGAGCCTTCAGTCCAGTGGGTGGACTTCTGTGGTATAAGTGTTCTCCAGTTTGAGTCACCCACCCAGCAGTGATGGGATTTGATTTTATTGTGATTGTGCCCCTCCTACTGTCTCACTGCAGCTTCTCCTTTGTCTTTGGATGTGAGGTATCTTTTTTGGTGAGTTCCAGTGTCTTCCTGTCGATGATTGTTCAGCAGTTAGTTGTGATTCCGGTGCTCTTGCAAGAGGGAGTCTGGAGGTTTTTTTCTTACCTCACTTTTCTCAACTACTTGAATATCTTATAATAATCATATATCAATTTTATGAAAACAAACATCACTGTGCTACTGTGCTATTTTAAAGTGATGAGCAGCATATGAAAATAAAAGAAATAAAAGAAGTATTGCAATTAGCCAACAGGATTAAAAGGGAGGCCCTGACGGTTACAATCCCTCCTGGTAAGATTAAGCCTCTTCCAGACTTGCCACCTCTCTGGAAAAGATCAAAGGGGGACCCAGTGCTCTACATGCTCCTGGTGAGACCACCACTCCACCTCCCCCTATAATCTCCATTATCAACCACTATATACTACATAAGACACCATTTTCAAGAAAAGCCTACATTTAAAACCGACCATTTTAGAAACTAACACACCATTGTAAAGCAATTATACCCCAATAAAGATGTTTAAAAAAAAAACAAAAAAAAAACGAACATTTGTTCCCAGCCAAGAGATCATAGGGACTCATCATGCTTTAAATGCCTATTCATCTCAATCATCACAAAAAGTTCAAACCACCGAGATCATCCATTATCCCTCACATTCTTTTTTTTAATATTTTTAAAATTTATTTTATTGCAGTATAGTTGATTTACAATGTTGTGTTAATTTCTGCTGTACAGTAAAGTGTGTGTATATATAATAATATAATATGAAAAAGAATGTATACGTATATATATTCTTTTTCATTATGGTTTATCACAGGATATTGAATATAGTTCCCTGTGCTATACAGGAGGACCTTGTTGTTTATCCAACCTATATATAATAGCTTGCATCTGCTAATCCCAAACTCCAAACCCATCCCTCCCCCACCCTGCTCCCCTTTGGCAACCACAAGTCTGTTCTCTCTACCTGATCACTCACATTCTTTTGCACATGGAAATGAATTCCTACATCCCCTAATCTGGCTCAATCTACCACCCCTCCCCAACACTCCCAAACCCTTCTCTCCTGCTCTCTGCAAAATCCCCAACGTCCTCAAATTCTCCAAAATCTCCCTTGAACTTCTTGCTTTATCAAAATCTTGGCTCCCCTCTGAGGATCCTGTTTCCTGTACAGCCTTCTCAAGTGGTGGCCATTTTTTCTCATGCCTGACATACAACTGAACACAGAGGTGGTGTATGTGTCCTTGCTCCTCCTTGGCACTTTCTGTCCGTGGGTCCTCCTTAAACCCCCTGACCAGCTCCTTTCAGTCAGTTTGCTATCAGACTCTAGTGCCTACTACACCTCTTTATTGCAGTTATCTACCCTCCTCCTGTTCAAGTTCCCTTATTCATTGATGATTTTAGCTCATGGTTCACTGTCTTCCTCACAACTGCTCATGTCATCATTCTTGGAGATTTCAATATCTATGTGGAGTCTACATACATATATTGTCTACATTGTAAACAATCCATGTAATACTCTGGCCTCTCAGTTGCTTGACTTCTACTCAAAGATCTTGTCCTCTTACCAATCCCAGCCACCCATGCCCACACTCATTTCCTAGCCCTTGTCATTACAAATTATCATAGCACCTTTAAAATCTTAGTTTTAAACAAGCCACTCTCCTCTCTCTATCTAATTCCCTCTAATAATACCACTCCAAAAATCCTCCCAACCATTTTTTGCTCTCCACCACCTCGCTCATATCCTCATTTCCATGTTTATCCTGTTTAGATTTCATAGTCCACTATTATAATCACTCCTAGCATCTATCCTCAACTCCCCAACTCCCTCTCCCACCATCATACTTACCTAGAAACACCTGAACTAAGGTTAAGTTCAACTCTCCATCTTCTCTACATCTGCATCCTGGCAACTGAGCCTAGATGGAGTTAAGTTTCATTTTAAGCTTCATGACCTCAAATTGTAAGTGGGTTCTCATGCTCCCTAGAAATCACTCCCAAAACTTTGTCTCTTACTTGGAACTCTTTCCTGAATTCCACGCTCATATAGCTAACTACCTACTATACTGGCCATCTTCACTTGAATGCCTAATAGGCATCTCAAATTTAATTTGTCCAAACTCAAACCATGATTTCCCCCTAAACTGACTCTTCTACATTCACCAGCTCAGTTGTTGCTAACTTCATCCTTCCAGTTCCTCAAGCCAAACACCTTGGACTCATCTTTGATCCATTTCTTTATCTAGGCCTCTCTCTCTCTTCTCCTCTCCTGTTGCGGAGCAGAGGCTGCGGACGCACAGGTTCAGTGGCCATGGCTCACGGGCCTAGCCACTCCGCATCTTAACATCTTTATTGGATATAATTGCTTTATAATGGTGTGCTAGTTTCTGCTGTATAACAAAGTGAATCAGCTATACATATACATATATCCGCATATCTCCACCCTCTTGTGTCTCCCTCCCACCCTCCCTATCCCACCCCTCTAGGTGGACACAAAGCACCAAGCTGATCTCCCTGTGCTATGAGGCTTCAGCAAAGTTTTTGACTCTACCTTCAACATATATTCATAGCCAGATAACTTCTCACTACCACTACTGTTGCCACCCTGGCCCAAGCTCCAATTATCTCTTGCCTAGAGTATCACAATATCCTCCCGTTATGAGTTAAATGTGTCCCCCCAAAAATGTCGAAGTCTCAACATTCACTACCTCAGAATGTGATCTTAGTTGAAAACAGTCATTGCAGATATAATTCGATAAGTTAAGATGAGGTCATACTGGAGCAAGATGGGCCCTTAATCCAATATGGCTGGTGTCCTCATAAGAAAAGGAGAGAGACACAGAGAGAAGGTGGCCATGCGAGGGTAGAGACATACAGGGAGAAAGCCATATGATGAGAGAGGCCCAGATGGAAGTGCTGCAGCTGCCAGGCAAGGAACTCCAAGGTTCAACAGCCACCACCAGAAGCTAGGAAGAGACAAGAAAAGGTTCTAACCAGAGTATCAGAAGGAATATGGCCCTGTTGACACCTTGATTTCAGACTTCTAGCTCCCAGATCTGTGAAACAATAAATTTGTATTGTTTTAAGCCACCCAGTTTGTGGCACTTTTTTATAGCTCTAGGAAACTAATATGTCTCTTAACTGGTTTCCCTGTTTCTACCTTTGACTGCCCACTGTCTACTTTCAACCCAGTAGCTGGAAGAATCCTACTAAACCTTTAAGTCAGATCATGTCTCTCATCTGTTCAAAACTCCACAATGGCTGCACTTTTCATTCAGAGTAAAAGCCTATAAGTAAAAGGTCTATAATTTCCTACAAAATCTGGTCCTCTTTTATTAATTTGGTCCCTTCTCTTACTCTCCCCCTCATTCACTCACTTCAGCCACATGGGCCTACTTCGCTGCCCCTCAAACTTCCACACAGGTTTCCATCAGGTCTTTTCACTCAGTGTTCTCTGTTGCATCAAGAGCACACACCCAGTGCAAGTTCTCAAAGGCTCTCCTAGCTTTAAGCTGAGTGTGGCCCATATATGCCTTTTGGCTTATCGTTTATACAACTTTATATAAACAGATGCAGACAGACTGGTATTGGCAGAAAAAAACACAGTGTTACCAACTACCTATCTGGGAAGGCTATATAGTTTAATGGTTAAGTAAGTAAGACTTAGTGTCCAACAGACCTAAGTTAAGTGACCAAATCACTTAAAGGTGTAAAAAGAAAAATGACCAATCTTATTTTTAAAAATCACTCTCCCCTTGACCCCAGGCCTCTGTTCTCTCATCTGTAAAGTAGGAAAAAAACAGTGTTAATCATACTATTAAACCAGATGATGCATGCAAGGTGCTTGCTACATAGTAAGCATTCAGTATCAGATATTATTATTATTAATCAATGAAATTTAAAAGAAGCTTGACATATGAAAGGACGCTCAACATCACTAATCATTAGAGAAATGCAAATCAAAACTACAATGAGGTATCACTTCACACCAGTCAGAATGGCCATCATCAAAAAATCTAGAAACAATAAATGCTGGAGAGGGTGTGGAGAAAAGGGAACCCTCTTGCACTGCTGGTGGCAATGTAAATTGATACAACCGCTACAGAGAACAGTATGGAGGTTTCTTAAAAACGTAAAAATGGAACTACCATACGACCCAGCAATCCCACTACTGGGCATATACCCTGAGAAAACCATAATTCAAAGAGTCATGTACCACAATGTTCACTGCAGCTCTATTTACAATAGCCAGGACACGGAAGCGACCTACGTGTCCATCGACAGATGAATGGATAAAGAAGATGTGGCACATATATACAATGGAATATTAGCCATAAAAAGAAACAAAACTGAGTTATTTGTAGTGAGGTGGATGGACCTAGAGACTGTCATACAGAGTGAAGTAAGTCAGAAAGAGGAAAACAAATACCATATGCTAACACATATATATGGAATCTAAAAAAAATGGTTCTGAAGAAACTAGGGGCAGGACAATAATAAAGATGGAGATGTAGAGAATGGACTTGAGGACACAGGGAGGGGAAGGGTAAGCTGGGAAGAAGTGAGAGCGTGTCATGGACATATATACACTACCAAATGTAAAATAGATAGCTAGTGGGAAGCAGCCACATAGCACAGGGAGATCAGCACGGTGCTTTGTAACCACCTAGAGGGGTGGGATAGGGAGGGTGGGAGGGAGACGCAAGAGGGAGGAGATATGGGGATATATGTATATGTATAGCTGATTCACTTTGTTATACAGCAGAAACTAGCACACCATTGTAAAGCAATTATACTCCAATAAAGATGTTAAAATAAATAAATAAATAATAAAAGAAGTTTGAGTACTGAGATACCAAGAGTAATTATGTTGAGGTAGAACCCAGAAGAAGCTAGCTTGACATTTGAGTGGACAAAGTTTCCTTTAGTACAAGTTTGGGCTTAAAACTTCTTAACAAAATTCACATCAAACATTTGTGCAGCCCTAGGGTTTCACTAAATACAGACAGGAAATGATGTTGTTTGTTTAGGTCTCTCTCACCGCTAACACTCTCTGTGTCTCAGTGATGTATGCATCATAGCAACAGTGAACTGACTCAGTCTTGAGTCTGCAATGGGCTTGCTTCATGGGAAAAGTTCCCCTAGCAAGTACTGCCACCCTCAAATACCTCCTCAAATAAACCCAGCTCCTGCCCCCCTCCCACGCACCCCAATATCAGGATTGATTTGGTTTTCAAAAGAAAAAAACTTTGCCTTTTTCTCAAAAACCATCAAACACACAAAAGAATATTTTTAATCTATAAAAATAAAAACTGGTCTCATAACTCCAAAGGGAGCATGACAGGACAACTGACAAGGTAGCTGTGACAATTTCATCTCTGTGGAAGTGTGAGAAAATTGTAGTGACAACCAACATAGCCTCAGTAGGGTTCATGCTACTACCTAGGGCAAAGAGGTAGAATTAGTCTTAAATAGAAAAGCCAGAATTTTGACAGCCATGATGTAGACAATAGTAGATTCCACATCTTACAATTCTAAAAGTAAAGTAAACAGATATAAGATAAATGAAAAGGATACCAGGATACCATGTTGGTGTTTTAAAAAATGGTTGAAGGTTTATTTGATTTTTTATTATTTTTTTTTTAGATTTCAAAAAATGTTACAATATTTTCTTTTCAGAACTTTGTATGGTCTTTGATAGGAGTGCGCCCTCTAGTGCCTACAGCAACGACTTGCAAGTGAACAGGGACCTAAGTCCAACACACTAACTGGAGGAATTTCAAATTTTCCTCTAAAGGTGAAAAAGAAGGAAATTGATCTATCTGATGTTAACCTTAAAAAATCACCCGGGCTTCCCTGGTGGCGCAGTGGTTGGGAGTCCGCCTGCCGATGCAGGGGACACGGGTTCGTGCCCTGGTCCGGGGGGATCCCACGTGCCGCGGAGCGGCTGGGCCCGTGAGCCACGGCCGCTGAGCCTGCGCGTCCGGAGCCTGTGCTCCGCAACGGGAGAGGCCACAACAGTGAGAGGCCCGCGTACCGCAAAAAAAAAAAAAAAAATCACCCGCCTGAGGGACCTTCAAGATGGCAGAGGAGTTAAGACGTGGACATCACCCTCCTCCCCACAAATACATCAAAAATACATCTACATGTGGAACAACTCCTACAGAACACGTACTGAACGCTGGCAGAAAACCTCAGACTTCCCAAAAGGCAAGAAACTGCCCCACTTACTTGGCCGTGTGGCTGATAGGGTCTTGGTGCTCCAGCCGGATGTCAGGCCTGAGCATCTGAGGTGGGAGAGCCGAGTTCAGGACACTGGTCCACCAGAGACCTCCCGGCTCCACTCCACGTACTATCAGACGGCGAAAGCTCTCCCAGAGATCTCCATCTCAACGCTAAGACCCAGCTCCACTCAACGACCAGCAAGCTACAGTGCTGGACACCTGATGCTAAACAACTAGCAAGACAGGAGTACAACCCCACCCATTAGCAGGAGAGGCTGCCTAAAATCATAATAAGGTCACAGACATCCCAAAACACACCACTGGGCGCAGTCCTTCCCACCAGAAAGACAAGATCCAACTTCATCCATGTGAACACAGGCAAGTAATGATAGTAAAGATGATCCAAAATCTTGGAAATAGAATGGAGAAAATATAAGGAACATTTAACAAGGGCCTAGAATAACTAAAGAGCAAACAAACAATGATGAACAAGACAATAGATGAAATTAAAACTTATCTAGAAGGAATCATACCCAAAACAATTAAGAAAATGGTAAGAGGAACATACATGTTAATAATTACCTTAAACGTGAAAGGATTAAGTGCTCCAACCAAAAGACACAGACTGGTTGAATGGATACAAAAACAAGACCCATATATATGCTGTCTACAAGAGACCCACTTCAGATCTAGGGACACATACAGACTGAAAGTGAGGGGATGGAAAAAGACATTCCATGCAAATGGAAATCAAAAGAAAGCTGGAGTAGCAATTCTCATATCAGATAAAATAGACTTTAAAATAAAGACTATTACAAGAGACAAAGAAGGACACTACATAATGATCAAGGGATCAATCCAAGAAGAAGATATAACAACTGTAAATATTTATGCACCCAACATAGGAGCACCTCAATACATAAGGCTAATGCTAACAGCCATAAAACGGGAAAGCAACAATTCTCAAACTCTTCCAAAATATAGCAGAGGGAGGAACACTCCCAAACTCATTCTATGAGGCCACCATCACTCTGATACCAAAACCAGACAAAGATGTCACAAAGAAAGAAAACTACAGGCCAATATCACTGATGAACATAGATGCAAAAATCCTCAACAAAATACTAGCAAACAGAATCCAACAGCACATTAAAAGGATCATACACCATGATCAAGTGGGGTTTATCCCGGGAATGCAAGGATTCTTCAATATATGCAAATCCATCAATGTGACACACCATATCAACAAACTGAAAGAGAATATCCATATGGTCATCTCAATAGATGCAAAGAAAGCTTTTGACAAAATTCAACACCCATTTATGATAAAAACCCACCAGAAAGTAGGCACAGAGGGAACTTACCTCAACATAATAAAAGCCATATATGACCAACCCACAGCCAACATTGTTCTCAATGGTGAAAAACTGAAACCATTTCCTCTAAGATCAGGAACAAGACAAGGCTGCTCACTCTCAGAAGCCCGACACACCTCACAGATGCTCTCTTCATCCTGCTTGGGCTCAGACCCCCTCATCAAGTTTTCCCCTGCATAGATGCCCTCCTCACACTGCTAGGGATCTGACACCCTACACCATGCAACTCACATGTGTGGACACTCTCCTCACCTTGTTCCAGCTCTGACTCTCCATGCCAGGCCACCCACACACAAGAAGACCCTCCTCACCTTGTTTAGGCTCTGTAAAAGCTTGAGTTGTTCCTGCCACTCCGCCAAAAAAAAAAACATTAATTGAAGTCCTAGCCCATAGTACCTCAGAACATCACAGATATAATTAGTTTAGATGAAGCCATATTGGAGTAGGATGGGCTCCTAATCCAACATAACTGATGCCCTTATAAGAAGATGTCCATATAAATAGAGACACATACAGGGAGGATGTCACGTGATGATGAAAGCAGAGATTGGAGTTATGCAGTTGAAAGCCAAGGAATATCATAAAGATTGCTGGCAAATCATCAGAAGGCAGGAAAAGGCAGAGAAGGTTTCCCCTGCAGATTCAGAGGGAGCATGGCCCTACTGATACCTTGATTTCAGACTTCCAGCCTCCAGAACTGAGACAATAAACTTCTGTTTATTGTCTCCAGCCACATGGTTTTCAGAACTCTGTTAAGGCATTTCTAGAACACTAATACCAATTTTGGTATTGGGAAGTGGGGTACTGTACTGCTGTAACCAATACCTTAAAATGTGGAACTGTACCTTAAAATTTGGAATTGGGTAATGGGTAGACGCTGGAAGGTACTTTTGGTGAGGTCCAAATAGAAATGAGAAAAAAAGTTGTTGGACACTAGAAGAAAGGTGACCCTTATTACAACGTGGCAAAGTACTTGGCTGAATTATCTTCTACTGTTGGGAAGAAAGTAGAACTTGTAAGCAATGAACTTAGATAGTTAGCTAAGGAAATTTCCAAGCAAAGTGTGGAAGGTACAGCCTGGTTTCTCCTTACTGCTTATACTAAGAAGAGAGAAGAAAGAGATAAATTAATGAATGAATTGTTAAGCAAAAAGGAACCAGAACTTGAAGATATGAAATATCTTTGTTGGAGAGAACAACAAAGGTGTGGCTGGACAACCTTTAATAAAGAGCTTACAAGTATGATGTCAGGATCCAATCAACCATCTCAGCAGAAGCTAGGAATAGAGATGTAGTAATCCAGTAAAGATCTGTGGAGAGCCCTCTTTTCTGATGGCTTGGACTTCTGTGAATTGCAGGGACACTTACAGAGTTTTTGAGAGTTTTACACCTCAGAAACACTACCAACCTGGACTGGAAGGAACAAACAGGGACAAAATGAAGGAAGAATAACTGGAAGAGCCATGGATGCAGACACCTGGGCCAAACTTGTGGTTTTAGAGGGCAGAGCCACCAGTTCCTTCTAGAGGCCAGAGCCACTGCCCAGGCATGAGTGCATAGGGCCATCATCAAGGCATGAGGATGTGGAGCTGCTACTCAGGGCTAGGGGACGGGGCCACCACCAGAATCCGAGTGGGGCAACCATCAGGGTTCCAGAGGACGGGGTCACTGTGTAGGCCTGAGAGGGTGGGATCTCTGCCCAGAGATCAGGGGGTGACGTCACTGCCCAAGGATCAGGGGGCAAAGTTGCCACCCAGGATGGAGGCAGGCTGCCAGCCAGGGCCAATGGGACTGGCCATGTTCTGGGCTCCAGAGAGTAGGGCTCCCTCCTGAGTCCAGGCGTTGGGGTCTCTGGACAGGGCTAAGAGGTACAGACCTCCTCCTGTCCCGAGGGCAGAGCCTCCTTCTGGGTTCCAGAGGGAGGGGCTACCTCCTCTGATGCAGAGGGCAGCATAGCTGCCCAGGTCTGAGGGGGCAGAACTTCCATCCAGGGCTCAAGGACACCACCAAGAGCCAGAGGGCCAGGCCATCTCTACTGCCAGATGGTGGGGCTGAGGAGGTGGGCCAGTGGACAGAGCCACAGAGAATTATTCTAAAGCTATTAATCCTAATGGAATTTGCCCTGTTGTGTTACAAACTGCTTTAAACCAGTGACAGCTTTTTTCTTTCCAGTTTCTCCCTTTGGGAATGGAAATGTTTATCCTATGTCTGCCTCACTATTATATCTTGAAAGCAGATAACTGTTTTCTAGGTTTCACAGATCCATAGATGGAGAGGAATTTTGCCCCAAGATGGACCATGTCTTACCCATACCTAATTTAGATGATACTTACATGAGATTTGGGGCATAAGAGTTGATGCTAAAATGGGTTAAGACTTTGGGGGCTATTGGAATGGGGTAAAAGTATTTTGCATGTGGGGAGGACGTGAATTTGTGGGGAAGGCAAAGGGCAGATCATTATTGGTTGAATTGCGTCCCCAGAAAAGTATATATTGAAGTCTTCACCCCCAGTGTCTCAGGATGTGACCTTACTTGGAAATAGCGTCACTGCAGATACAATTACTTAAAATAAGGTCATACTAGGGTAGAGTGGGTCCCTAATCCACTATGACTGGTGTCCTTATAAGAAGACAAGCACGTGAAGACAGAGACACGCCAGAATTCCATGTGACAATGAAAGCAGAGATTGGAGTTATGCTGCTGCAAGTCAAGGAACACCAAAGATTACCTACAAACATCAGAAGCTAGGAACAGTCAAGGAAGGATTCCTCTACAGGTTTCAGAGGGAGCATGGCCCCGCCAACCCTGTGATTTCAGGCTTGTGGCCCCTAAGACTCTGAGACAACAAATTTCTATTGTTTTAAGTCATCCAGTTCATGGTACTTTGTTACAGCAGCCCTAGAAAACTAATACAGACTCTGATACTCCATGCTGTCCCACACATTGCTAATCCCCCATCCTACTCATGCTCTGAATCTCCATGCTAGATCACCCTTCCATGTAAATACCCTCATTGACCGGCTTGGCCTCTGACACTCCACACTGAGCTGCTTGTAAATTGCTCATAAATGTGGATGCCTTCCTCTCTCCTCCTGGATTCTGATTCTTTACACCAAACCAACCCCCATAGAAAAACAACCTTTTCACTCTTCTCAGGCTCTGACTCCACTTCAGGCTGCCTTCATCTGTGGTTTTCTACCTTACCACAATTGAGCATCCCCACCCAGAGCCGCTCCTCTGCATGGACACCTACCTTGCTCTGTCCCATCTATTTAATTTAGGAATAAATTTTTATAGAAGAGATGGGAAGCGAAGGAAAGGAAGGGGTAAAAGAAGAGTCAGACTTGGTTTTAAGCAATAAAATATGAAAGATGAAGTCAAAGTCTCTTTCACATTCCTTCATGATCTCATTCACCTCCCTTTTTCCCCAGGGGACTACTATCCTAAATTTTTCTCTTTTTCATGCAGGATTTTATACTACTACTACATAACTGGTTATCCATAAACATGATTCAAACTTCAAATAAATTATATCATTCTGCAGCTTACTGAGTTTTGCTCAAGATTATGTTTTTAAAGTACATGTTGTTAATATATGTAGTTCCAAGTCTTTCACTTAAGCTACTGTATAGGCATGAGTACAGCATAATTGTTATTTATCAAATCTCCTGTTGATAGGCATTTAGTAAGTCCCACATTATAACTGTGGATTTGTCTTTTTCTCCATTCATCTCTATCATTCTTGTTTCATGTATTTTGAGGCTCTGTTTTTTGGTACATGTACATTTTGGAATCATTATGTTTCCTGGTGGTTTGATCCTTTTATCATTATGTAATGTGCCTCTTTGTATCTAGCAAGTGAAGTCTACTTTATCTGATATAAATATGGCCACTCTTGCTTTTTTTAAATTAATATTTGCTTCAATACTTTTTTCCATTATTGTATATTCAACCTACTTATGTCATTGTATTTGAAGTGCATCTCTTATAGACGGCATATAGTTGGAGAATATTTTTAATCCACTCTGCCAATCTCTGTCTTTTAATTAGTTTATTTTTCTAGTTTTTTTTACTGAAGTATAGTTGACATACTATATTATATTAGCTTCAAGTGTACAATATAGTGATTCAACATTATATACATTGCAAATTGATTACCACAATTCTAGTACCCATCTGTCACCATACAAAGTTATTGCAATATTACTGACTATATTCCCTATGCTGTACATTACATCCCTGTGATTATTTTACAATATTTTACAATATTTTATTATTTTAAAATATCTTTTTAAATTAGTGTCTTCATTTTCTTTGTATAAACACCAGAATTTGAATTGCTGGATCATATGGTAGTTCCACTTTTAATTTTTTGAGGAACTTCCAAATTGTTTTCCATAGTGGCTGCACCAGTTTTCATTCCCTCCAACAGTGCATGAAGGTTTCCTTTTCCCCACACCCTTGTGAACACTTGATTTTGTTGTCTTTTTGGTGATAGTCACTCTGACAGGTGTGAGGTGATATCTCATTGTGGTTTTGATTTGCATTTCCTGATGATTAACAATGTTGAGCATCTTTTCATGTGTCTTTTGGCTCTCTGTTTGTCTTCTTTGGAAGTGTCTATTCAGGTCCTCTGCCCATTTTTCATTAGATTGTTTGGGTTTTTTTAAATATTGAGTTGTGTGAGTTCTTTACATACTTTGGATACTGACCTCTTATCAGACATATCACTTGCAAATATCTTCTCCCATTCAGTAGGTTGCCTTTTCATTTTGTTGATGGTTTCCTTCACTATGAAAGAGTTTTTTTTAATCCAGTCCACTTGTTTATTTTTGATTTTGTTTCCCTTGCCTGAGGAGACATATCCAAAGAAATATTGCTAAGACCAATGTCCAAGAGCATACTATACTGCCTATCTTTTCTTCTAGAGATTTTATGGTTTCAGGTCTTACATTTAAGTCTTTAATCCATTTTGAGTTCATTTTTGTATAATGATTTAAGCAAGTGGTCCAGTTTCATTGTTTTGTAGGTAACTGTCTGGTTTTCCCAACACCATCTATTGAGGAGACTGTTTTTTCCCTATTACTATGTTTAGATCATTTATATTTAAGGTAATCATTGCTATGTTAGGGTTTAAGTCTGCTATTTTATTATTTGTTTTCTGTTTGTTTCCTCTGTTTCTCATTACTCTGTCTTCTATTGCCTTCTTGTGGGTTACTTGAACATTTTTAGGAGTCCATTTTGATTTATTTATAATGTTTTTAAATATGTCACTTTGTATACTTTTCTTAATGATTGCTCTAGGAACTACAATATACATAGGTAACTTACCAAAGCCTAATTTGAGTGAAGCATAGGAACCTTACTTCCATTTATGTCCCTTTACACTGCCCACTTTTTAAATATAATTGTCTTAAATAGTTCCTTTACATACATAACCACCACATCAGATGGTGTTATAATTTTTACTTTAATCATCAAATATGATTTAAGAAACTCATGAAAAATAGGATAGTCTATTATATTTATCCCTATTTTTACCCATTTTGATGTTCTTCTTTCCTTTCTAAAGTTCCAAGTCTTCTTCTAATTTCTTTTCTGATTAGAGAACTCCTTTAGCCATTCTTTAAGGATAAGTTTGCTAGCATAAAATTCTTAGTCTTACTTCATCTAAAAATGTCTTTTTCTTCATTCCTGAAGGATATTTTCACTAGCCATAGAATTCATAGTTAACAATTCATTTCTTTCAGCACTTGAAAAACTCTGTGCCACTTCCTGCCGCCCTCTGCGGTTTCAGATGATAAATACTCTGTCATGCACATTGGTGTTCCCCTATAAGTAATGTGCCATTTATCTCTGGCTGTGTTCAAGAATTTTCTTGTAATTAATTTTCATAAATTTAATTATGATGTGTTTTGGGTTTATCTTTGCGGGGGGGGGGGGCGGGGGCTCCACTTCTTGAATCCATAGGTTTATGTCTTTCACCAAATTTGGGATGTCTCCACCCAATATTTCTTTAAATATTCTATCAGCAACACTATCTTTCTCCTCTGATGGCATAAATGTTAGATCTTTTGTTATAGTACCACAGGTTCTTTGAGATCTGTTCATTTTTTTAAACTCTATTTTGTCTCTATGGTTCAGATTGGGTGAATTCTATTGATCTGTCTTTAAACTCACTGATTTTATCCTTTGTCATTTTCACTCTGTTATTGAGGCCATCCAACAAGTGGGTTTTTTAATTTTCCTGTTATCATATTTTTCAGTCAGTCCTATAATTTCCATTTAGTCCTTTTTTTTAGCTTCTATTTCTTTGCTGTGATTTTTCTATTTATTGTTTCTTTCAAGAAAATATGTAATGGCTTATTGAAGCATTTTTTGATGAATGCTTTAAAATTCTTATCAGATAATTCCAACATCTGATTCATCTCACTGTTGGCATCATATTCAAGTTGTGATCTTCCTGGTTCTCAGTATGATGAGGAATTTTCTATTTAAACCTGGACATTTTAAGTACTATAAGATCTGAATCCTGTTTATATCTTTTGCTTCCGGAGGCTTCCTCTGACACTGCTCTAGCAAGGGAATGGGGGTGAATGAGGGAGGGAGCACTGACTCATTAATGTCAGGGTTGGGTGGGGAGTGTCCTGAATGCCCACTAGGCCTCCCATGCCACCACTCTAGCAGAAAATGAGAAAAGTGCCTTGTTACTGCCAAGTGGTGGTGGAAGTCCACGTCTCCTATGTGGCCTCCACTGCCACTAAGGTGGAGGAAGAGGAGGTTAAGGGGGAAGAGGGAAAGAAGATTGTTACTGCCCAATGAGGGTAAAGGTCCCAGCTCCTGAGTCAGCTTCCCTGACACGACCGCAGCAGTGAGGGCTGTGACAATATATTACAGTCTGTCAAGGGGGAATGCTAGGTGCTCCACTCAGCCTTAGCTGCTGTGGGTAGAGATGAAACCAGAGATTTGTCTGTGGTGCTTGGGTGTTAGTTATTGTCAAAAAGTTTTCTGTCTTGCTAGGCTGCCCCTTTCCTGGTCTTGGCTGAAGAAAGTAGGATTTTCTTGAGACTTTTTTTGTTTGTACCCATTGGCATTTCTGGGCTGCTGGTTTCTCCAGTATTCAGTTTGGGACATTTGAAGCAAAAAGGAAACCCAGGGAACTCACCTCAGGTTTCAGGTCTTTATCAGGTCTTCCTTCTTCTCTATCAGAGAAGATCATTTAGAGTCTTCTTGTGCTTGTTTTATATATAAGGTACAAGGTTTTTAGCTATACTTAGTGGGAAGAATGGGGAAACTTATATCTATTCTACCTTTCCAGTAGTGGAAATCTTCATTTCTGCTACTGATTCCTAGTTTATTTCCACTATGGTCTGTATTAGGTTCCTAGGGCTGCCATAACAATGTACCAAAAATTGTGTGGTTTAAAACAACAGAAACTTGTCATATCACAGTTCTGGAGGCTAGAAGCCTGAAATCAAGGTGCCAACATTGCCACGCTCCCTCTAAAGCCTATAGGGGAAAATCCTTCCTTGCCTCTTCATAGCTCCTGGTGGTTGCTGGCAATCCTTCACATTCCTCGGTTTGCAGCTGCCGCACTTCAGTCTCTGCCTCTGTTGTCACATGGTATTCTCCCTTCATATGTCTCCTGTGTCTCCTTAGAAGGACATCAACCATATTTGATTAAGGGCACCCAACTCCAAGATGATGTCATCTTAACTAATTACATCTGCAATGATCCTACTTCCAAATTCTGTCACATTCTAAGGTATGACTTCAACATATGTCTTGGGAGAACACAATTCAACCAATAACATTATCGAAGACCATACTTTTATCATTTAAATGCTTTTAAATTCAAGACTTGTTTTATGGCCCAGAATATGGTCTGTCTGTCTTGGCCTATATTCAATGGGCACTTGAAAAGAATGTGTGTTTGGGGGCTGTTGGGTGAAGTGTTGTATAAATGTCACTTGGGTTATGCTGGTTGACAGTTTAGTTCAGGTCTCCTATGTCCTTTACTGATTTTCTGTCTACTTGTTCTATCACTTACTGAGAGAGGAGTGTTGAACTCCCCACATATAACTGTGGATCTATCTATTGCTTTTCTCATGTCTATCAGGTTTTGCTTCATGTATTTTGAAGCTCTGTTTTCCTTTCTTGTTACATCGTTTCTATTTTTTTGCTTTTCTGTGGGTTACTTGCACATGATTTTAGGATTCCATCTTGACTTATTTAATAAGTTCCACCAGGACCACCAACATATTCTTAGCTGTGAAGCCATAAAAAGAGTAATAACCCAGAGGCTCCAGCTTTCCTCCTCTCCACCAATTCCCCCACCACTGTCTCACTTCACTGACTAAACATGCTTAGCTTCTCAGATGTCCCTGAAAACTCCTATTTGTCCACCCATGCTAGCACTTCAGCATGGTTGCTTAGTGACGGTTTTTCACATCTTCTGACTCTCCAACTAACCCTTCCAAAGTTGTGTAAAGTCTAATGTTATTTCACAAAACATGTAGAGGCTCTGCCACTTCCCTGGCTGAATACTGAAGGAGGATAAAAGAGCATGTGGAGAGAGGGGGCCCAGACATTCCAGCTATTCCAACCTTCGTAGCCAAGGTCCCACATACATGAGTAAAGCCATCTTAGACCACTGAAATTGGTACTTAAAAGTAACGTACTATTGTAAAAAAAAAAAAAAAAAGAAAGAAAAAGAAAGAAAAGAAAAGAAAAAAACGAAAACAGGTGCATTAACTTCGGGACCGAGTGGTGGGTAGAGGCTAGAAAAGCAGCAAAGAAAATGGCTGGGAAATGGGTGAACAAAGTAGAAGCTCTAAAAGTGATGAGGAAACTGTAATAGAAGGTTGGAAAATGACATCTCATGTCATATAGTAACAAAACAATTGGCAAAACTGTCACCTGCAGGGCTTCCCTGGTGGCACAGTGGTTGAGAGTCTGCCTGCCGATGCAGGGGACACGGGTTTGTGCCCCGGTCCAGGAAGATCCCACATGCCGCAGAGCGGCTGCACCCGTGAGCCATGGCTGCTGAGCCTGCGCATCCGGAGCCTGTGCTCCGCAACGGGAGAGGCCACAACAGTGAGAGGCCCGCAAAAACAAACAAACAAAAAAAAAAACAAACAACAACAAAAAAAACCTGTCACCTGCAGTAATGTGGAAGATGGAAAAAAATGTACCTAATGAACTTGTGTATCTAGTTAAGGAGAATGTCTAGTCATGAAGAATGTTGAGAGTGTCATTTGACATTTAGCTGCACATCATAATGTACAGAAAGACAGAGGTGAGCTTAACAGAATTTACAAAAAGAATTTTAGAGGAAATATCGAAAAGCAAAGATTTTCTGGGTCAGAAAATGAAACTGTTTCACATTTTGAGTTTTCCAAGCCAGCAAAGATTAAGAGTGTAACTGTAAGATCCTTTGTGAAGACACCAGAAAGATATAAGCTGGTGCCTAAGAGACACTTTCAAATAGAAAAAAGGCATTGTATGTAGGCAGAACACTCTTTGACATAAATCACAGCAATATTTTTTTGGATCTGTCTCCTAAGGGAAAAGAAACAAAAGCAAAAATAAACAAATGGGACCTAATTAAACTTAAAAGCTTTTGCACAGCAAAGGAAACGATCAACAAAACAAAAAGACAACCTACTGAATAGGAGAAAATATTTACAAATGATATGACTAATAAGGGGTTAATATCCAAAATATATAAACAGCTCATACAAATCAACATCAAAGAAACAAACAACCCAATTAAAAATGGGCAGAAGAACTGAATAGACATTTTTCCAAAGAAGATATACAGATGGCCAACAGGCAGATGAAAAGATGCTCAACATGGCTAATCATCAGAGAAATGCAAGTCAAAACCTCAATGAGATACCACCTCACACCTGTCAGAATGGTTATTATCAAAAAGACTACAAATCACAAATGTTAACAAGGATGTGAAGAAAAGGGAACCATAGTACATTGTTGATAGGAATGTAAATTGATGCAGCCACTATGGAAAACAGTATGGAGGTTCCTAAAAAAACTGAAAATAGAAATACCATATGATCCAGCAATTCCAATCATGGGCACATATCCAACAAAAACACTAATTCAAAAAGATACATGCACCTCAATGTTTATAGCAGCAATATTTATTGATTCAATAGTAAAGATATGGAAGCAATCTAAGTGTCCATCCAACAGACGAATGGATAAAGAAGATGCTTCTTTATGGAAGCATCTTGGAATATTATTATTTATATTTTTATAAATAATAATGGAATATTATTCGGCCATAAAAATAGAATGAAACTTTGCCATTTACAACAGCATGGATGGACCCAGAGGGTATTATTCTTAGTGAATCTTAAGTCAAACAGAGAAAGACAAATACTGTATGTTATCACTTATATGTGGAATCTAAAAAATAAATGAATAATATAACAAAACAGAAACAGACTTACAGATATAGAGGACAAGCTAGTAGTTACCAGTGGGAAGAGGGAAGAGGAGAGGGACAAGACAGAGGTAGGGGATTAAGAAGTACAAACTATTATGTATAAAATAAATAATCTACAGGAATATATTGTACAGCACAAGGAATATAGCCAATATTTTATAATAATTTTAAATGGAGTATAATCTATAAAAATATTGAATCACTATGCTGTACACCTGAAACTAAGATAATATTGTAAATCAACTACACTTCAATTTAAAAAGAAAAAGGGCATTGTCCCACAGCCCTTAACATGCTACCCAAAGTAGAGAGAAGCCCGTCTCAAAAAGTGTTGTGGGTATAACTTCTGTTCAGTGGAGTCAGATTCATATGAACTCACATTTTTAAGAGAGCTGAACTAGCAAAATACCTTCAAATAGATCTAAGAGAGCCTAGATTGCTCAATTTGCAAATTCCGACTGGGCCCCCAGCTTTCTGTGGGCAGGGAGGGGGAAGGCTGAGAAAGCCACTAAGTTGTAAACACAGGCCATTTCTTATATAAAAGTATGACCCATGGGGCCAAGTCAAGAGCCCAGAGGATGAAAATAAGAGCTATGGATAACAGTGAACTAGAAAGCCACTCCCAGGGAATAGAATCAGGATCTAGTCAAGGATATCTCTGCTCCAAGAAAAGGGGGACCTGGCAACATGTACCCAGGTGGATTCCATAGTTGCTATGGGCCAGTGACTCCTTTGTACCTCTATTTTCAAATGGGAGTGTTTATTTACTGTAGTTATCTTTTCCTTGTATCACCACTGTTGGTTAGAGGGTGGTACAGATAACTTGTGTGGCAGATTGTATTTTTCCAAAGATGGTCACATCAATATATAGACTATCCCACATGCTGTTCTCACAATGTGACATTGACAGCTCTCCATCAAGATGGTGGCATCCATGTTCTTTTCCCTTGAACTTGGGTGGACTTTTGTAACTGCCTCAACCAATAAAATGTCATGAAAGTGATGCTGCATGACTTCTGAGGCTAGGTCATGAAAGGCAACAGAGCTTTCGCCTGGCACCCTCTCTCACGTGCTCTTGCTCTAGCTCTCTCTCTCCCCTTGCCCTTGCAATGTGGTGCTATGTTGTGAGAAAGCCCAGTCAATACAAAGAGGTTAGTGTGTGTGTTCTGGCTGGCAACCCCAGACAGGCTCCTAGCCAACAGCTACAAGCCACACATGTGAGTGAACAAAGTCTTAAGATGCTGCCAGCCTTCACCTTCAGCTGAAAGGGCCTTCCAACTGAAGCCCCAGACATCATGGAACAGAGACAAACTATACTCTCTGATGCCCTGTCTGAAACAGAAGCCAAGGAGGTAATAAATGATTTTATATTGTTTTAAGCCACTAAATATAGGGGTAACTGGTCACATGGCAATAGATAACTAATGCAAATTGCTTTACAGTTCATAAATCTCTGGAATAACAAGAAGCTACCTCTGGGTATGACTGTAGATGACAAAATCCTGAACTTTGAGCTGATGCTATAATTGGATGAAACTTTTGGGGTCTTGGGAGAGGTAAGTATATTTTGCCTATAGGAGGAACAGGAATCACAGGGACCAGAGGAAGCCAGTGCTATATTGTCATATTAATCACCAAAGATAAACGACACCTCTCTGTATCCATGCCCTTGGTTAATCCTCCGCTATATTGACTGGGCTTGCCTGTGTGACTTGCTTTGGTCAAGGTGATGCAAGCCAAATCTTGAAAGTAGTTGCACTTCGGGGCTTGCCCTTTCTTGCTGCTGGGAACCCTAAGACCACCATGTGAAGAAGCATGGCCTTAGCTCCTAGAGCATGAAAAACTCACGGAGAGAGAGCCCAATTACCCCAGTCATTCCAATTGAGGCCCCAGAATTAGCCAGGCAAAGAAGGGGCATAGTCATGCAAGGCAGAGGGGACAGCATGAGCAAAGGCACAGAGTCACGAACCAGCAGGTTGTGTGCAGTTCTATCTTACTGTTGGGTCAAGTTTGAGAGATGGTATTGCAGTAGTGTCTTGGAGAGGTAGACAGGGACCAAGTCACAAAAAACGTTTTATGCTTTGTTTTCATTCTTTCTTCCTCAGGATCATTAGGGGTTTTAAGCAGGGGAGAGACATGATCTGTTAGCAGTTTAGAAAAATCACGTTGGTGGCAGGATGAAAGATGGATTAGAGAGTGAAAGGTGAGAGATATTAGGAGGTTGTGATAACGGTGTGGACAAGAAGTGATGAGTGGCTTAATTGGAGCAGTGGTAGAAGAAGTGGCAAGGAGAGGAAAAATAGAGGAAATATTTAGGAGGTGAACACAGCAGGACTTAAGGATGGATTGAATGTCAAGGTCATGGGGAAAGAGAGGCATCTAGGAGCATTCTCTGGTTTCTGGCTTCAGTAGAACTAGTACCAGTCACTGACAGAGGAAATACAGAAGGAATAATTAGGCCTTTTTTGGTTCTGTTTCACTGAGGAGAGGTTGAGTTGAGTGTTGGGCATGTCAATTTCAGTTGCTTGTCAGACATCCGTATAGAAATGTTTGGCTGGCAGTAGTGTATATAACCAGGCTAGAGTTTTAAATGCAGGAGTTGTAATCATATATGCGGAATTAAAACAAGAACACATATAAGAGTACAGCGTATTGATTAAGAATATAGCTTTTGGAGTCAGCTAACTTGGATTCAAATCTCAGCCCCATCACAAATTATCCATTGTCATTGTGAACAGTCTTCATCTACAGAGATGGAGTAAATATAGATGGGGTTGTTGTGAGGATTAAACGAGGCAAGGTTTAGCATAGAATCTAAAATTAATAAGTTCTCAATAAATGATAGGTATTGTTACTAAATGACCAAGATCTAACAAAGAAGTAGACCAAAAATATGGAGACAAGAAATGTCCAAAAGGCACATGAAAAGATGCTTGACATCACTAATCATCAGAGAAATGCAAATCTAAAGTACAATAAGATATCACCTCACACCCCTTAGGAGAGCTAGAGGAAGGAAGGAAGGAAGGAAGGAAGGAAGGAAGGAAGGAAGGAAGAAAATAAGTGTTGGCAATGATGTGGAGAAATTGAAACCCTTGTGTACTGTTGATGGGATTGTAAAATGGCATAACCACCATGGAAAACATCCTCAAGAAATTAAAAATACAATTACCATATGATCCAGCAATCCCACTTCTAGGTACATATCCAAAAAGTTTTGAAGTAGGGTCTCAAAGAGACATTTGCACACCCATGTTCATAGCAGTACTATTCATAATAGCCAAGAGGTAGAAGCAACCTAAGTGTCCATTAATGGCTGAATGGATAAAGAAAATGTGATATATACATATAACAGAATATTATTCACCCTTTAAAAGGGAGGAAACCATACCACACGCTACCACACATATGAACCTTGAAGTCATTATACTAAGTGAAACAAGACAATCACAAAAAGACAAATACTCCTTGATTCCACTTATATCACTTATATAAGGTATCTGAAGTATTCCAATTCATAGAAACAGAAAGCAGAATGGTGGCTACCAGTGGCTGGGGGGAAGGGAGGAAAGGAGAACTGTTTAATGGGTATAGCGTTTCAGTTTTGCAAAATGAAAAAGTTCTGGAGATCTGTTGCATAACAATTTGAATATATGTAACACTACTGAACTGTACACTTAAAAATGGTTAAGATGGTAAATTTTATGTTATGCACTTTTAGCACAATAAAAAGATGCATGAAAGAACAGGGAGACAACGTACAAATTCCCAACAAACCAAGTGCAGCCTCGGCTCTCAATGTATTTACCCGGGCGACCACTGTCTTGGCTGCCCAGACTGGATGTGGGCGTGGAGCGGGAAAGGTGTGAGTGAAGAGAAGAAACGAAGACTGCTTGCTGCGCCCCAGCCCCCAGCCCCCTGGGGGCTGACGTATGGCCATGGATCTGTACCTCAGCAACTGCTATAACACTGTCCAAGCCGCCGCCGCTAAGGCGGCTGCCAGCAGCCTAACTGCCGACAGGGAGCAGTGCGACTCCGTGAGTGGCGGCCAGTCGGTCCTCCTCCGGGATCCGGGGCTGGTCTCGGAAGGGAAGGAGGGTGGGCAGATGGAAGAGGGGGAGATCTCAGCAGAGGTGGGGATGGGTCCGGCTCCCAGGCCCCCGGCAGTTAGTGCCTAGAGCTGCCTCTGGCCTGGATTAGCTCTGAACGGTGCTCAGAGATAGGGTTGGTGACCAGGGTAAACTGGGAGTCCTTCCAGGTTGTCAGCAGGATGGGTTCTTTCAACCCTGAGTGTGTGATTCTTTGGTTTATTTGGAGGTATTAGCCTATTGAAGTTTAAGTAGATTGGTCTAAACTAAAAGAATAGTTCTAGAAAAAAAGAAACTTTCTAATTATATCTGACAGAGCTCTCAAAAAAAACCCATTCCAGAGGTGGGAGCTGCTCATCTATTGAATCTTCCTCTTGGGGTCAAGCTGCCTACAAATTAAAGTGAAAAGGCAAACTAACTTTTAATAGTGCTGAAGTGATTTTCTTGACTGTTTTCAGCTTGCTATTAAACTTGAAACACTGCTATGATTCTGCTTTGAGTCAACTTCAAATTCACACACCAAGTGAAGTTAAAATGAGTTGAAGTGTTCAGTGTCTGAACCTCACTTTAATGATAGAAGCCCCCATGATATGCCTCAGCCACCCAATTCAGCTTTATCTCCAACCCAGAACCTCAACTCTGAAAGGTCGGGGTCTTTTCTGCCTACCCACACGTACCATGCTAATTCCTACTTCTGTGCCTTTGTTCTTCTGGCTCCTGAAACCTGGCATGCACTCCTCCCCTTCCTGACCTTCAATTTGAGCCATCTTTCAAGAGCTACTATATGAAGCCTTTCCCCAGTGTCCCAACCCCCAATTGTCTCATTCTTCCTTAGGATTTACATTGCCCTTGGCCTGCACTCTCTCACTCAGCACTGAAAGTACTATTACTGGTTCAGAGTGCTGCACTCACATTGTTACACATTTTAAGTCCTCTGCCTAACACTCCGCACACTGTCCTTAGCTTTAGGCCAAGCCTGAAGGAGGTTGAGAACTCTCTGGTTGAGTGTGTGCTTTGATCACAATAGCAAAAGGTTCTACAGGAATATTTATGACATCCTTACCCTTCCACTCTCTAGGGTGTCATCAAGGATGAGTACAGGGATCCTTGGTATTTCAGACATTTGTCTAATATATATGATTTTTTAAAGTTTTATTGCTGGAAAACAATATAATTTCTATTTTCAAACCCAATATGTTCTACCCGCTCCCATGAATTAGCATTCCTAAAACATACTCAAAGCCTATTTCACTACTAGCGATAACACTCCTTTTTACTTTGTAAATGTAGCCCTCTCTGTTGGTTTCTTCCTCAAATATCTTTTTTTAAAATATTTATTTATTTATTTTTGGCTGTGTTGGGTCTTCGTTTCTGTGCGAGGGCTTTCTCTAGTTGCGGCAAGAGGGGGCCACTCTTCATCGCAGTGCGCAGGCCTCTCACTGTCGCGGCCTCTCTTGTTGCGGAGCACAGGCTCCAGACGCACAGGCTCAGTAGTTGTGGCTCACGGGCCTAGCTGCTCTGTGGCATGTGGGATCTTCCCAGACCAGGGCTCGAACTCGTGTCCCCTGCATTGGCAGGCAGATTCTCAACCACTGCATCACCAGGGAAGCCCCCTCAAATATCTTTTATTTGCCATATTTATATTGTGTTATTCTGTTATTCACTTGTTAGCTACTTCTTATTTCCTGATTTTTTTCCATACTTAATTATACTGATTTGCTCTATACTATACTGATTCCCCCAAAACGTATGCATTTATTTTTTTACATATAAATTTATTCATTTTATTTATTTATTTTTGGCTGAGTTGGTCTTTGTTGTTGCGCGCTGGCTTTCTCTAGTTGTGGCGAGTGGGGGCTACTCTTCTCTGTGCTGTGCGGGCGTCTCATTGCAGTGGCTTCTCTTGTTGTGGAGCACAGTCTCTAGGCATGCAGGCTTCAGTAGTTGTGGCTCGCAGGCTCTAGAGCATAGGCTCAGTAGTTGTGGCGCACAGGCTTAGTTGCTCCTTGGCATGTGGGATCTTCCCGGACCAGGAATCAAACCCGTGTCCCCTGCATTGGCAGGCAGATTCTTAACCACTGCACCTCCAGGGAAGCCCAAAACGTATGCATTTAATCATGGTCAGGTACTATATTCAACTCCTGTAAAGACTAACTTACTGGGATCCTTCTTTGTCTTTTGGCAAGATATCCTCAAGGAAGTAAGACTTTATATTTACACATTTAGTTGTTTTTTTTTCAACTTAACTTTACCCTCATGACCACCTTTTAAGGTAAAGCTATGACGGGTAGATGGTGGCAGAGTTTAGACCAGAACCACAGTCTCCTGATTTCTTAGGCCATGCTCCTTCACCTGACCTTGCTGCTTCCTGAACTGCAAACCACTTTAGCAGAGTGCTACAGAAATGTAATTTAAAGGTCTTTCATATTATTTTGAATGCAAGTGTAAGGGAAATTATAGTATTCAACTGTCTTCTTTTCAATAAGATTAAAATATAACAATGTAATGTACCTGTCTAGCTATTCATTAATCCAAACCTGACAACTGATCCTATTACTTCAACATTTTTAATTGAAGTATAGTTGATGTACAATATTATATGTTACAGGTGTACAACATAGTGATCCACAGTTTTTAAAGGTTATACTCCATTTATAGTTATTATAAAATACTGGCTATAGTCCTTCAACATTTGATAGTAAACTTATTCTCAAGTAATTTATCTATAAATTAATTTGCTTATTAGTATACTATACTTGAGTAGCACCTGTTCACAAACTCCTTAAATTGGTTTTACTGTAAAGTAAATAGTAAATACTTTGCCAATTAACCTTGCCACTTTGCTTTCAGGAAAAGATACCACCTTAAGTGAAAAGAACAATTTGCCTACTTTTAAAAGTCTGCCCTATGATCTCCCGCTGGCAGGTAGTGATGACATAATAAATTCTTCTGTTCAGGGAAACCAATTATTTTGATTGACAATAGAAAGCTTACCCTGGCCTTAATGAATGGATTTGTTCTTTCCTGATAGGTCAGTAGCCAAGGTTTGGTCAACTCATGCCATCACCAACAAAAGTCAACATCTAAAAGAAGCAATAATCAACCCACTAACTGCAGCACTGTTTCAATTGCCATCACTGCTGATTGTTTCTCTTCTAGGAAAGATATGGGCTTCCTGTTTAGTTTCACTGTAAATTAAATCATTGCCCAGAAGGATGTCTTTCTTTGCCTTTTTAAGAAGACATTGGTAGTCAGGGAATCCAGCTTCCTTATATAGGTCCCTTGGGAGAGACAAGAGGCTGGCATCAATCAAGAAGTCAGAAACTTACAAAAGAAGCTTTTCAATGGAAAAACAAAGCTAGAACCCATCATGCCCCTTCCTGTCTGCTCCTCTGCTCATATTTAGTATCCTACCTACCTTACAGGAACATTTAGGGCCATATCTCAGTGTCCAGGAATGGGATTGAGGCTGAGGCTGCCACCTCCAGCCTAAAGTCAGCTCTGATAGAGAGGAAGAGAAAGGCATTAGATTTACCCAAATCAGCCTCACTTCAGATTCCCTCTGAAGGAGGGAGTATTCCCTCACTTCAGATTCTTCTTGCATGTTTTATTTTCAACAAACAGCCTAATCACTTCAACAAATTGAGGTTTAAAAGTGTGATTTCATTCATTTTACACATGTAGTACTTTTGAATCTGTGTGTTTGCAGCTTTATCAACCTTCTTATGACTTTAACCTGACTGATTCTTATTGTCAACTTTTGGAAACAAGCTATAAAAGCCTGCATGATCCACATTTAAAAATATACTATAGGCGAAAGGATATCCTGAGGGGATTAAAGAAAGGCGGCTATGTCACCAGCAATAATAAGGTGGGTTGAATCCTGCTTCCTGTTAACCAGCAAAAACCTATGGACTTGATAGATGCTTGCTTCTGTACTTCACTGGGAGCCTGTGTCAACTTTTAATTGAGCAATAAAGAATACCTAACAGAAAACTCAATGAATTACTCAGTATTTGAGTAAAGAGAAATCAGGTGGCTGTTTCTAAATAAAATTGTTCCCACTTGATCTTTTTTCTTTGATAAAAGCAAAAGATAAGCACCAAATGATTTGAATATGTAAAGACATATACATACACATTTATTTATGTATGTATTTTCTCTCAGCTGTATTTTTAATGCCTTTCCTCTGCCTCTAAAAGTAATAATGGCACTGTATACCTGTCAAGGAATATTTCCTATACCCTTTGAGAAGACTACAGACAAAATGGAAACCTAGCAGAATACAGCTTGATAGAATAAATTCTTCTGAAAGTTAACATCATTATTATACTGGTGTTTTAATAACAAATTCATTAAGCATAGTAAATTCTTGATTATGATGTGAACCATATTATTGAAATAATATTATTTAGGTAGAAATTTCCTGGTGATAAACCACTATAGAGAGATATTGCCTTCCATATTATTACCAAAATATGCTATCACTACCCTTGATCCCAAAATTGTTACTAAAATGAATGTTCTTATGACTCTCTTCTCTGGAAAGTTTCATGATTGTTACAACTTTCTATTTATATATTTGGTTTTTGGTTTTTGTTTTTATAGGTTGTATGTACCTTGAAGGAATTGAATAAGTACAGGCAGTATCTCACCAGTTTAAAATTAGACTTTGAAAGAAACTATATAAGAGAACAAGTAAGTTAAACACTTAAATTTGTTTTCTTTGAGGACTGTAAGAAAGTTTTTATGTAGGTTGTAGAAAAAAGGTTTGGTCTTATACAGAATATTTTCTTATGATATCCTGACCTAGAAGCATTAAGGTAACAAATCAAAAAATATCTCTAAATATCTATGAGATAAAAATGAGACCTCTGCCTTTCACTTACAGAGAAATTTTCACTTATCTGGAGTGGAGCCACACTAGACTTAAATGCAAGTTAATTAACCATTTGTAAACTATAGGAAGTTTACCAAGCCCTAAACATAAGAAGGCATATCAAAGGACAGGGTTATTTCTGGCCAATATAAAAACTTTTAATTCTTTTTTCTCTCTCAGAAAATGATTGAAAAACAAGTAAATAAGTTGTATGAAACCAAGAGAGCCTGTGACAATTATGACAATACACAGTTCCAAGACTGGCTGTTACAGGAAAGTATACAAACAACTCCAGACCAAGAGCTGTTAATAAAGCAGAGGTATGACCAAAGTTAACGCATTTTTTTGCGGACATATTGTGGACCCCAGAAAGTTGTAAAAGTACTAGAAATAATTGAAAGCAGAATAAAAAAAGTATTAGACACTATTTAATCTCCTGTAGTCTTCAATGTGGAGAGAAAGGAAAGGAGATTAAGAGGTAACAGGGATTGGGAACCTTGGTACCATGGCTAGGGAGGAGAGTTTCTACCTGAGAAAATGGAGTCACTAGGGAGCCCAAGAGGTAAGGCAAACTGATATTTGAAGAACAATTCCAAAGTACAGATCCCTGACCTTGGGAAACCCAAGTCCATAGTAACAGAGGAAAGAAGGTGTCATTAGCACATTTCAAACTTAAGTTTAAGGAAATTACTGCAAGATCAAAAAGAGAGAGTTGCCGTAACTTCATCTGATGATAATATAAACAGGTGTTATTCCCCAACCAACTGTGTATGTTCATTCAGCTATTACCCACACACATTCAATGTTACCATTCAGCGGCCAATCCCATGCCCCAGGAGGCAAAGCGTTGAATTATATATAGTTCCTCCTCTTTCTCCTTTATCAGGGATGGGGGCCAGTTCTCCATCACCTGGCTCTTATATTTCATGGATTCATGTCATGATATGCCAGAATATATACTGATTCACCAGAGTGGCAGACTAGTAGTCTACAGACCTATCTATACATGAGAGGTTGTTCAAGAACTTGGGAATTACAGAGAGGCCAGTACCCACTTATTTTTTAAAGGAAATTCAAATCTACTTGTTTTTTGAAGTCAGTGCTTAAGTTGATTTCAGCTGTCTTTGGAAACTCATGTTCCCAGAACTCCTGAGTTATGACTAATCCCCATGTAAAATGCTTTTAATCACTCTGTTCTATATTTTGCCATTGTCCCAGCCACAACAACAGAGTCTGATAAAATTAGTACATCATGGTGAGTGGGTGGATCTGACTAGCTTAAAAGTCCCTGAAAATCTTCTACGTTTCCTGTAGTTCAAGAAATAAAAAGCAACCCAGAAGGTGGTTTGGGAATGTCAGAATAGATAATACCATCATAAGGGAAACACCCAATTTATCTTCACTTATATTTACACTTTTACTTAGATATTTAGATATGATTAGTAGGGAATTAAACAAGCTTGAACACATGGCAGAAAAGGAGAACATACTCCAGATAAAGGAAGAAGAAAGAGGACATTGGGACCACATTCTAAGAAAACTTAGTCTCCGTAGATAAATTGAAGAGGTGAGAAACACCAAATTTTAAATGTTGATGGGAAAATTGTGCATGATTGTTTTATTTATAAACATTTTTAACAGTCCCACCATATTACCTGAAGTTATTTCAGGTCTAAAAAGTAAACCACTGTTTATACTTTTTTTAAATAATAAACTGCTATTAATCTTGTATCACTGTTATAACAGACAAGTTTTTAGTTAATACAGTGAGACTGATACCACACATTATATATCCATCACAGTACAGTCACACTTCATCTGCTCTTAAAGTTTTAGAATTTAACTCTAGTGAAAAATAACCATGCCTGTATTCTCACTCCTCAACGTTCAGACAAGGCTACTTGTTTAGGTTCTCTGTCAAAATACATTTAAGGTCAACAGATCACATATGATAACCCCCCAAATCCATAAGAGAAAGTCCCCTTGCCAGCATCTTTTTAGACCCATCTTTGGAGCCAGGCTTATGTTTGAATTGTTTCCAGTAACAAAATAATTTCCTTCCTTTTGCCATTCTGTTGCATCCACCAATATATTCTGAATAAAAAAGCAGTAAGATAAGCCCATTCTAAAGCCAATGTAAGATTTTCATTATGGTTGTCCAAATTTCTGTAAGGCCCTTGATTTGACCTAATTCACCTACTGACAAAGACAAAACAAAAAAAGATTATGAAAGAGAACCCCTGCTGACTACCATGACATTGTGCTCCTTAGGAATGGAAAACAAAAGAAATGTTACTTCTGGGCTTCCCTGGTGGCGCAGTGGTTGAGAGTCCGCCTGCCGATGCAGGGGACACGGGTTTGTGCCCTGGTCCGGGAGGATCTCACGTGCCGCGGAGCGGCTGGGCCCGTGAGCCATGGCCGCTGGGCCTGCGCGTCCGGAGCCTGTGCTGCGCAACGGGAGAGGCCACAACAGTGAGAGGCCCGCGTACCGCAAAAACAAAAACAAACAAACAAAAAAGGAAATGTTACTCCTAACAAAGATTGAGGAAGAAGTAAAAAGAGAAGCAAGAGTTGAGGAACAACATAGAAAAGTCAAAGAAGAAGCTCACCAGAAGGTAGAGTGAGCTTTGACCAATAATTTGGGCTATTTTGAGGACAGGCTTTTGCCAATTTTGATATTTTAAAGTGTGAATTTTCAGAAGTGGCCTAAACTCACAAGGATATCTATTGATGGAGAGAGCGAGTCTGGTCTGAACCTGGACTTCAAGGGCTGGTCTGAAATGCGACCAGTCTCCAGAAAGTAGGAAATGAGTTAAATTAGACCTAGTTATTAAAATATATTCTTCATGCTGGACAACAAAAGGAAACTTACCCTTATTACCTTCCTAGCCTTGTACTCTTTGTGACTTTAGAAATCTCAAGACAGGAATGAGGGCTCCCTTCAAATGTACCACCATATTTGAAGTATTTGTTTTGCATTTCCAGTGGCAAGTTGATATTAAATTTTTAAACATAAAAATTATGCACCACAACTACATAGCCCATGCACTCTGGAGCCCATGCACCACAATCAGAGAGAGAAAACCCACACACCACAACGAAGAGCCTGAGCACCAAAATGAAATTGAGCTATTTGTAATGAGGTGGATAGACCTAGAGTCTGTCATACAGAGTGAAGTAAGTCAGAAAGAGAAAGACAAATACCGTATGCTAACACATATATATGGAATTTAAGGAAAAAATGTCATGAAGAACCTAGGGGTAAGACAGGAATAAAGACACAGACCTACTAGAGAATGGACCTGAGGATATGGGGAGGGGGATAGGTAAGCTGTGACAAAGTGAGAGAGTGGCATGGACATATATACACTACCAAACGTAAGGTAGATAGCTAGTGGGAAGCAGCCGCATAGCACAGGGAGATCAGGTCGGTGCTTTGTGACCACCTAGAGGGGTGGGATAGGGAGGGTGGGAGGGAGGGAGACGCAAGAGGGAAGAGATATGGGGACATATGTGTAGGTATAACTGATTCACTTTGTTATACGGCAGAAACTAACACACCATCGTAAAGCAATTATACTCCAATAAAGATGTAAAATATATATATTTTTTAAAAAAAAATGTCTCCAGACATGTCCAAATTCCATTATCCCCTGGGATACAAAACTGCCTCCCATTGAGACCCACTACCTATCCTCTCTAATTCCTCCCCACAACCCCATATACAGATTAGGCTATGGCTCCCTCCTGTTGGGCATGAAAGGATAAATAGAATCTATCTTGAATAACTTTGTCATCAGCACTATTAAAAATAAATATCATTGTGTTTTTTTAAGCTTCTTATCCAAAGATCAAGGAAATGAGTATCACTGCCGGTCACCAGAAATTACACCAAGGACAAAAACGTAATTGTAATATTATGATTAGAAATACTAAAATAGTAATTTGTGTAAAGACTGGATTTGGTACTGATTGCTTCCGCTTATAAGATGGATAAATCCTCTGTCCTCTGTTATAAATGATGGATTTTGAGTAATGCTTACCAACAATGCTACAGCCGCTCTTGCGGTCCTAATTACTCAATTGGAGTCACTGTCTCCACACGCCTCTGAACAGGACAGCCCACGTTTTGCAGCTGACAACTCTGCAAGCCCAGTGCAGAGCCCTGTCCCTTCCACACACAGCCCCTGCTCCTGATCTCATTTCTGTACTTTTCCATTCCCAAAAAGATCCCAAAGCATTTTTTTACGCTGTGCTTCACTGACTGCTGCCACCACAGCTCCCATACCTTGCTCAGCAGTTCTGCCTCCTAGGGAAGCTCATTGGTTTCACCTGGAGCATCATCCTTGCAAATTGCTCACTGGAGGTGCTTGCTACTGATGTTTCTGAAGCCTATGGCCCTAAAGACCTCGTGAGGATCAAGACCTGGACCAGTGCTTTCTCTCAAAACCCTGCCCTTCCTTAGGCTTTGGACTTTTCAGGTCTGAAGTAGCTTGTCACTTTACTAGCAGCAGAAGTATTTCATTCTGCCACATATTTTTCTGCAGCAGTGGAGTGTGCAATCAGTGTCACCACTCTTTTTTTTTTTTTTTTTTGCGGTACGCGGGCCTCTCACTGTTGTGGCCTCTCCCGTTGCGGAGCACAGGCCCCGGACGCGCAGGCTCAGCGGCCAGGGCTCACGGGCCCAGCCGCTCCGCGGCATGTGGGATCTTCCCGGACCGGGGCACGAACCCGTGTCCCCTGCATCAGCAGGCGGACTCTCAACCACTGCGCCACCAGGGAAGCCCCAGTGTCACCACTCTTATTCCCCTGTTCCTTTTAGAACTGCCCAACTGAGTAGTAGCTGTTGCCATTTTAACATTTCAACCTACTTCTTGAGTTGGCTTCTTTAGCACATGTAGGGCTAGCACAATTTGCTGGATCTAAGTGCCTTCCTTCCTTTTGTTTTCTGGCTCAGTCATTGATTTTTCTAACATACTCCTCTAGATTCTGCCTTTGTGGGGTCCCCAAAATGGCTCAGACCTTCAGAGAGCTTCCCCACTTTTCTGCTTCTTTCCCAAAGATGTCTGGGGCAAGAGGTGTGGCTTATGTTCTTACTCCTTTAAGTGTTAGCAGTATGGGCATCACCAGGGCGCTTATTAGAAATGCAGATTCTCAGGCCACACCCCAGACCTACTGAGTCAGAATCTGCATTTTCATAAGATCCCCAGTGTATTATATGCACATTAAATTTTGGGAAACACTGGCTTCCATGACCTCATGGAGGTGGAATAAAATAAGGGGGCTTGGATGACTTTTTTGTCCTCTGCCTTCTCTGGTCTTCAGAGAGATGCCCTTATCTCCACTGAGATAGTCCTTGGCCTGTTGTCATTCACAGCTGATTTGGCCATCACTGCCATGACTCATGGTCTAGTCTCGCTGGGCTTAGTAGAATCCTCTGGCTTTCCCATTCCACCTCAGTTCTGGCTGGCTGCTCCACTAACACTCGGGATGGAGCCCTCTTACCCCCAGCCTAGTGACTCCCCATGGCAAGCTTCCCAGCTAGACTCTCAGCCCTTTCTGGGCCATGTGTATACCACATGGGAACCAAGAGTGGCTTAAGAAAGCAAAACCTCAAGGGGAAATAGGGAGAGGTTGGTAAAAGGGTACAAATTTTCAGCTATAAGATGAATAAGCTCTAAGGAGCCGGTGTATAACATGGCAACTATAGTTGAAAACACTGTTTTGTATAATTAAAATTTGCTAAGAGAGTAGAACTTAAATGTTTTCAACAACAACAACAAATGTAAATATGTGAGGTGATGGATGTGCTAATTAACTAAATGGGGGGAATCCTTTCACAGTATACATATATATCAAATCACCACAATGTATACTTTAACTATCTTACAATTTTATGTCAGTTGTAAGATAGTTAAAGCAAAACTTCAGAGAGAGCCTTGCTCTGCCTGACCACACTGTATTGCAACGTTTCTGGGTCATGCCCCAGGTGAGGAGGAGGCAGCAGGGGCGGGGGTAGCCGAAGAAATCTCTTTCTAGAGTCCAAAACAGAGAGCAGAGCAATAGCTCTTCTTTTCTCTCCATATTAACCTCAGTTATCTGAAGCACCCAGGCCCAAATGTGAAGCCCCATCTTTGCTCTCCAGCCTCTCCCACCACCTCTCCATTTTCCCACCATCTCTGAGCTGCTAAAGGAGTGGACTTTTTTCCCCCTAACTTTCCTTAAGTCATATTCTGAGCCCAGATAACTGAGCCCAGCCCTTCTTTCTGAGCCCAGATAACTGTTATTGGTGGGCTTAGGGTATCTCCCGTACACTAAAGGAGAATTTTCTAAGTATTCCAGGCTCTTCCTACACAGAAAAGAAGATAAAATTTAGGGAAATTCTTGAGACAATTGCATGGCTTGCAGGTCATACTGTCTTGGCTGTGTCATCATATTTTGGGATGACAGGTGCTGAATATTACCTGGGTGTTTATCGTGGCATTCCTCCTGTTAAAAATTCTAACCTCCCCTCCCCTAGTTCCACCCCCAGGCAGGTGGATGCCTATGGAAGACTAGGGTAGAGGTCTTGTACTTAGAGAGTCAAAAATGAAAAAAATAATATACAATTTAAAAAATAGCCCTGTTGCATAATGGCTGTTTCGCATCTGTCAAGCCCCAAAAGTGAGCACAGCAAAAGATGGTCTCCAGACCTACGTGTAGAAGGCATGATCACTGTAAAAAGTGTAAAATATAGAAAAACATGCAATATATGTAATGTGACAACTGAATAAACTTGGGCAAAAGGCATGAACAACCATTTTACTGAAGACGTACAGATGGCAAATAAGCACACAAAAAGCTGTTTAACATTATTAGTCATTAGGGAAATATAAACCAAACCAAAGTGAGATAACATTATACACCCTGTAAAATGTCTAGAATTTAAGTAACTGACCATACCAAGTATTTGCAAGGACGTGAAGCAACTAGAACTCTCTGACATTGCAGGTGGGAATGTAAAATGGTACAACCACTGTGGAAAACATTTTGGCAGCCTGAGTTAAACTTACATCTACCACATGATTCAGTCATTCCACTCCTAGGTATGTGCCCACAAGAAATGAAAATATATGTCCATATAAAGACTTGTACATCAATGTCCATAGCAACATTATTCATAATAGCCAAAAAACTGGAAACAACCCAAATGTCCTTCAGCAGGCAAATGGATAAACTGTACTGCATCCATACCATGGGATACTACTCAGTAACAAAAAGGAAAAAACTATTAATACAGGCAACAATATTGATGAATCTCAAAATAATTATGCTGAATGAAGGAAGCCAGATCACCGCCCCCAAAAAAACTGATTAGTTCATCCTGTTTGATTCCATTTATAGCAAACTCTAGAAAATGCAAACTAATTTATAGTGAAACAGATCAGTGATTTCCTGGGGGACAGGAGTAGAGAGAGGGATGAACTATAAGGGGGCACAAGGAAACTTTTGGGGGTGATGTAAATGTTTATCTTGATTGTGGTGATGGTTTCATAGGTTTATACACATGTCAAAACTGAACAAATGGTACATTTTAAATATGTTCAGTTTATTGTACTTCAATTATAATTCAATAAAGTTTAAAAATTAAATGATTTCTCTTTCATTTGCTATAGGACCATCTCACCATTTACATAGTTCTGTAAATATTCCTGAAAAAACATCACCCTCATCATCTTCTCCTCATGATGTACAGAGTAACACAACAGAACAAAAGGTAGAAAGCTGTATGTCTCGGGTGCTTTGTATTGATCATTTATTTATCTGGTTAACTTTCCTGTGTATGGGATAGCCCCTTCACTGGCACGGTACTGATTGGTTAGAAATAATGGGGTTCTACACAGGTCTGGACCCTCTCCTTGGTAGAGAAGGTTCTGAGTCAGCTTCATGCTAAATGTACCATGTAGTTGAGCAGAAACTAACAAATATTCGATGATGATGATGATGATGATAGCTAACATTTATTGAGAACCTGCTGTGGGCCAGGTCCTGTGCTAAGCTAGAAGGAAGGAAAAGGGGGGAAAGTAGGTGACATAGGATACAAAGATGGAAAAGACATCATCACTGCTCTTGAGGACTCATCTTCCAGGGATCAGGCACACATAAACAGAAGTCCTTACACTCAAAGGAGAGAAGAGTTTTGATTTGTACAAAATGTAGAAGCACATAAGATTTAGAGAATAGTCCTGCCAAGAGAAATCTAAAAATGCTTTATAAAAGGAGGGCTTAATTGAATTAGGTCTTGAAACATGAGTGGGAAGTTTCCAGATGAGTAGATGTGAGGATATGGTGAGGCCGTATTACAGACAGGCTTAAAGTGTTAAGTGAAGGCGTGAAAGTTCAAGCCAGCAAAACCATGGCAGAGGAGGAAAGCAGACTAAAAAGGTAGGTTGAAGGCAGAACTTAGTATACCTTGCTGAGGTATGAATTTATTCTCTCAGTAGTAGGGAGCCGATGCAGGTTTTTGAGTAGGGGTGTGAAATAAGAATGATTTGGGTTTAAAAAGATAATCTGGTTGCAGTGTGTGATATAGATACATAGAGAAAAGAGATTAGAAACAAGATAGTTTTGAGTCTATTGGGATAGTCCAGATAAAAGTGATAAAGGCCCAAACTAAAGCAGTGACAATGAGGGTAAACAAGAGGCCACAGACTTAAGATATTTCAGGATCAGACTATGTCAGGATTTGGTGACTCAATAGATGAGTAGAACCAGAGAAAGGGAGACGACAATGATGATGATGATGATGATTTAATTTTTGTGTATGGGTTTTCTGTGCTCCCATAGTGCTGAGGCTTACCTCTAACTCAGAACTCATTATACTCCATCATATTTGTCTGTCCTTTCTACTGGATGATAAACTTCTTGAGGTCGGGAATTATGTACCTTATTTCAGTTCCAAGCCGTGTACTCAATAAGCATCAGATTGGATTAAACTAGCCTTATCTGAAATAAACGGAACAATTCTAAGCTTTCTGGAATGGAGCACTGGATGGATTGTTAGGCCTTTAACCGGAATATGGAAGACAGAGAAGTAGCAAGTTTGGAAAGATGGGAGTACCTGAGTACATGATAAGCTTCATTTTAAACTAGTTAAGTTTAGGTACCTGTAAAAGATATCCAGTAAGAGGTTAATAATAGACATTAGCATTGAGGCCAGAGCTTAGGAGAGAAGTAGGGGATGAGGGGAAAGGGGAGATACTGTATTAATCTGATTGCTCTAGAGTCAGCAAAAGTCTCTTTTAGAAGGCTGAGTACTAATTAATTTTTTGTCTTGAATGTTAAACCATACAGAAAGAAAGAGAAACAATTAAGACATCATATCCTTTAAATGATGGAGGTAAGAAAATGAACAATATTTGCAATTGCTCTGATATCTTCCAGTTAGTTTTATCATATAGTTTTCCAAGTTATGCTTTTTACCCTGATTATAAAACCTATGATTAATTTGATAAAGGAAGATATAAAAATTATTCATGATTGTAAATATTAGTATCACACATTTTTGAGTGATTGCTGGGTGAGTAGGCCCTTTGGAATTGGCAAAGAAAGCGTGGGGAAGTTAGACCCTCTGCTGTGGCTGCCTATATAAATTCCCAACATACTGCCATTAGGGAGTCCTAGTACAGAGAATTCTCCCCATGAAGGTCTCTACCCTCTAATGCCATTTTTCTCCCCAGACATAAAAATACATCCTGTTTCCCATCTCCCAGGACTGGACTAGAGGTTAGCTAAGTCTTTGTTAGTCTCTGCAAAAGATTCCCACGCATATCCTGCACACTCACCAAGAGCACTAGGACATCTCCACCTGGGCAGCCCACAAGCACCTCAGATCCAATATGTGTAAAACCAAATTCATCATCTTCTAGTCACCCCCAAACCCGTTCTCTGATTCTTTTAATTTTATTCAGGCACAAGACCTGAGTCATCTTTGACTCTTTCCTACTGCTCATATCCTACATCCAAAAGTTGCCACCTTCTGTCCAATCCACCACCTTAAATTCTCTCATAATCTTCCCTTCCTTTCCATTCGTGCTACCCATGCCCTTAAGTACTGCAATAATTTGCCTCCAATCTCTTCTTCCTCTTAATCCATCCTACATTTTGCTGTGAATGTAATCTTCCTGAAATACAGCTTTGGACATATAATTCCTCGACCAAAAAGTCCTCGGTGGTTCCCCCTTGCCTACTGAATGAAGTGCAAAACAGTTCATTCTAGGGCAGGGGAGTGGTGGGAGATTTAGCTGGCAAAGTAATTTAGGGCCAGAAGTTAGGGAGTTCAGGCTTGTCCCTGATGGCAGTGGCAGGCCACTGGAAGCTGGTAAGCAGGGGACTTCAAAAAAAGGCCTTTTATACTTAGAGATACTGCCTTAACTTCCATAAATAAATACATCGTTGACTATGGTAATTCTAGACATTATGGCAGCCCAACAAGGAGAACTATATCATTTTTTCTTATTTAAAGGTACCTCTTCTTTCCCCCAGAAATTACAAGTACTTCACTTCAAACTCCAGGTGTTTCTGCAAAAACAGCAAATGTCTATAGACACTCTCTACAGGATACTTCAAAACAAGAGGCAAGTAACATTTCTTTTGTCCCAGATACAGACAGAACAAATGAAATATGAAAGTATGATCAAGATTGGCATAACACAGTTTCATGTATTAAATGACAATTCAGAACAGCCTTATTCCCTGAAATTAACCACCCTATAGTAAGATTTTATAAAAATTGAAATGTGAACCCACAGGAATAATCCTGTGCTACTTCAGACTTCCAGCACTCATGGTTATCAGTTATGTTAGTGTTGCCATACTCTAAGTATAGGGAATATCAGTAACAAGCTGTAAGCTAACAAAAGAAAAATGGTGAGCCTGAGAGTTTAAATGTGTTAAATAGATCCAAAATTTGAATATTTGTCTCAACTCTTAATAGAGATTTACCAGAAACAACTTGAGTGTTCCCACTTAGCCCTTAGGTTACAGTCTTCCTAAATGATGAGCTTCAAGAGCTTCAAGGTCCATGCCTATGCCCTGCAGAAGAATCAACACATTGGGCTTTTGTGAATCATTTCTCTTCTAGTGCTGATGGGTTGTGCAGAGACAGCCATACTGCCTCGCCCTATCCCCTTTGTGACCAGTGATCACTCATCTGATGGCAGGAAGTTGGCCACAGACATTCAGTGTACCTGGTCACAACATATATTACCTCTGTGGGTTGCCAATTTGTCATTCATTATAAGAATCAAATGCACCTCCTTGGCTCCGTTAGCACTGCATTAACTGGCTCACCTGTTCTAAAAAGTTAACATATTTTGCCATATTCTGTGTTAAATGCATAGAAAGTGACAGACCCAATTATATACCTCTTCAAATGTAGCATGTTAGCCACGATATGCTTCTCTATATAAACACATATTTATAAAACACCTGCTGTGTCCAGGGCACTGTGCTACTGTGCTAACATCCATAATCTGTATGCTTAGTACCTGATTAAAGAATCTTAACTACTTTAAGATAGTTTAGTAGTTGCACATCAGGAATTAATAACTTTTTTCACTAGCCTCACTATACAGTCAGAAAAAAAGTATTCTCTGAGTGTAGCATGGATGGCAAACTTAGTACTACATATGTTATCAAAAAAAACCCAATAAACGAATTTAGACCATCTGCTTTTAAAGAAGGCTTTAAAATACATTGGACAATATGCATAAATCAAATGGTCACAAACACCTAATTTATTTTGAGAAATAGCATGACCACTTTTATTACAATAGAATCCAATGCTAGTTTCCAGCTTATTTCACCCATCCCATCAGTGTCAGGAAATGTACTTCTGGTGGCTTGTGTTCAGCTCTCAGGCCTGGAAAACAAATAAAGTCTACTCTGTTGGATTTATCTTCCTGTATAATTACCTAAGCAGGTAGATCTCTTGGCCAAATCAAAGAGTCACATCCCTTGTGTGCAGAAAACCTGCTCTGTGCTTTCCAGCTCTCTCAAAACATTTTCCCTATAGTTAACTTTCTTTAAAAACCACACATACTCTTTTTAGCTATCAACTGATTACCTTCCATGCTGATCAGTGCATTCCTCAGTTAGTTAATTTTAGTATATTAATGAATTCTATAAGCCTTTGAATTCTGTAAGTAATGTACGTAATGTAAACCAAATGAAACACGTGTATATTATAAATGGACTTTTTAAATCACTTTATTAAATTTCTGTGAGAAATAGATGATGTTCAAATTCTTTGAAAACTCATTTGAGGATTTTCTTTGTTTTTTCTTGTGGCATGTATAGGTGACATATGCTGATGTGAATGGGGAAAAGGCCAAGAAATCAAGCTTAAACTATGAGTCAGGTAAACATTAACAATAACTATTAAGGAAATCCTGCAATCCATTAATGCATTCATTCAACTAACATTTATTGAGCTTTTGCTACATGCCATGCACTATGCTAATTATTGAACACATGAAGTAGAGAAGCCATGGTCCCTATCCTGGATTTTACAGTTTAGTGTAGAACAGTCATGCCAGTAATCACAATCCAATATAATAAGTGCAATAAAGGAGGTATATAAACAAAGTCCACTCTCCATAGGGAAGCCAAGGAAGCTTTTACAGAAGGTGCCACAATTGAGCTGAGGAGACATGAAGGATGAGAAAGAATTTTCTAAGCAGACAAATGGAAAGAGAACCTTCCAGGAGAAGAGAATACATCTACCAAGATATATACATTAGAACATAGTGGGTTTGTGGAAATCGTTTTTTTTCAGAATTGCTTTAACTAAAAGTTCAAGTTAGAGAATTACAGATGAAGCTTGACTGGTAGATAAGGGTTAGATCATTAAGATTCTGGTAAGCTGTGCCAGGAAATCTACCTTTTATCCTGTTATCAAAGGGCAACTATTGAAGAATATTCGCAGGAGCATAATATGGTCAGACTTTGCCTTTTCTGCTCAGACATAGAAAACAAACATATGGTTACCAAAGGGGAGAGTGGGGGGGGGGGAATAAATTAGGAGTTTGGGATTAACAGGTACACACTATTATATATAAAATAAATAAAATACAAGGACCTACTACATAGCACAGGGAACTATATTCAATATCTTGTAATAACCTATAATGGAAAAGAATCTGAATCACTTTCCTGTACACCTGTAACACAACATTGTAAATTAACTAGACTTCAAAAAATGACCAAAAAAAAGAAAGAAAAAAAAGAATTTGCCTTTTATAAGAAAGGAAAGTGGAAGTAGACGTGAAGAGACTGGAGGCAATGAGACAATAAAAATAACAGTTAGCATATTGAACACTTACTATGTACCAGGAACTATACTAAACTATATTCTCTCATTTAACCCTCCCAACAATAAAAGTATTTTTATCTAACATTTTACACATAAGTAAACTAAGTCTCAGAGTGGTAAATTATCATGCCCAAGATTTCACATAATATGTGGCAAAGCCAGGGTTTTAACCTAGGTCTATCTTACTCAACCAATCCTAACTGCAATACCATACTGCCCCTTATTACAATTAAGAGGCTATTACAATAGTGAAGGTTAGAAATGAGTCCTGAACAAAGTCAGTGGCAGTGAGGATGAAGAGCTGGGCACAGATTGGACTCAGACTAAGAGGGTCAAATGGATGAGATTTGGTTACTGATTGAATATGGGGGAAGAATGAATTGAAGACAACTCCCAGATTTCTAGTCTGAGCAACTTAATGGATAGTGAATAGTGGTGCCATTCAGTTGACAGGCAATACATTAAGATGAACAAGTTTGGAAGAGAAAAAATAAGTTCAGCTTTGAATATGTTGAGTTTGAGATGCCTGAGGGCATCCAAGTGGGACATCTAAGTGGAATAGTCAAGGGGGCAGTTGTAGATATTGGTCTGGGATGCATGGGAGAAGCAGTGAAAAGAACACCTTATATCAAAACCTATGGGAAATAATAAAAGCTGTTCCCATAGGTTTGATATAAAGTGTTCTTTTTAAGGTAGATTATACTTTCCCCTTTTTATTCCCTCTTTGACCTAAGAGTTATCCATAAGTATGTTGCTTAATTATCATGAAATTAATATTTTCGGCCACATTTTTAAAGTTAGGTTCAGAGAATGTAGCCTGTAGATCTTTAACACATTGAAGTTGTTAACGTTTTCTTTGTGGCCAAATATGTGACTGATATTTGAAAGTATTCCATGGACATACAAAAAATGTATAATTATTTAAAGGATGTAAGGCTCTAAATGAATTTTAAATTATATTTATTGATTATATTATTCAATTATTATATGTCTTTACTGATTTTTTTGTCTACTAGACTCTTTTCTTACTGCCTGCTAGATGTGTCCAGCCATCAAAGAGGTGTATGGAAGTTCTACACTATAATTGTATTTTTATCAAATTCCCATTGCATTTCTAATAGGTTTTACACAGTTAGGCTCTTTAGGATATTTAATGCACCATGTTGCTAGAAACCATAGAAGAGTTCCTTATTCTTTTAACCACGCCATTATTTATCTATTGCTAAATAACCAAAAAAACTCCCTAAAACCTGGCAGCTTAAAAAAATCATCTCACAGTTTCTGTGGTTAGGAATACAGAAGCAACTTAGCTGGATGGTTCTGATTCAGGGTCTCTCATGAGGTTATGGTCAAGATGTCATCCAGGGCTGCTGCAGTCATCCTAAAGGCTTGACTGCGACTGGAAGATTCACTTCTAAGGTTTCTCACTCACATGACTGTTGGCAGGAAGTCTCAGTTCCTCACCACGTGGGCATCTCCATACATCTCTTGAGCATCCTCATGATATGGCATCTGGCTTCCCCCAGAGTGAGCAATCCAAGAGAAAGGGGCTGAAGCCACACTATATTTTACAACCTAGTCTCAGAAGTTATACACCATCACTTCCACTACATATTCATTAGAAGCAAGTCACTAAGTCCAACCCACACCTAGGAGAAAAGAATTAACCTCCACCACAGGAGGGAGTATTATGAAAGAATTTGTAGACATATTTCAAAAACACCACAACAGTATTATCTTCACACTTTTTTCCAGGTTTGTTCACTATTAATTCCAGCTCCTTCCTTTCCAAAACTGTACACACTCAAAAACATACTCATACACAAAGAAACTCAAGAAGGTACATAAAATTTAAGTAAAACTTCTATGCAGATCGTTGGAATTCACTGGTTATTCACAATACACTTTACATTTATTGGGAGAAAAATAAATAGATATTCACCTTGACTTTGAACTGGCTTTAACTGGTAATACTACCAATACTTTCTAATACTTTCTATTATTCGAAGTATTCTGTTTGTTTAAGACTGTTTAGTCATGATTGTGCACAACTGACATACACCATCCCAGTATTCCTTGGACGTATTCTACATGAAGACTTGCTTTAGTATCATTATCCAGAAATAGTCACTAAAATCCACTTATGGAACTTTGCTAGATGGCATACAAAGCATGTTAGACAGTATTTGAGTGGGAAGAGATTAATGACAGGCAGACTAATGAACAAACATTGAGCCAACGCGTGTGTTAAAGAATTAATTCAAGGGACTTCCCTGGAGGTCCAGTGGTTAAGACTCTGCGCTTCCACTGCAGGGGGCGCGAGTTCGATCCCTGGTTGGGGAACTAAGATCCTGCATGCCACGTGGCGCAGCCAAAAGAAAAGAAGAATTAATTCAACAAATAAATGTTCTTGAGTGCTTAGTATATGCCAGGCACTGTAATCTAGTACTCACAATACAGCATAGTAAGTCCTATAACAGAAGGATGTATAGGGTGCTTCAGGAGCATTGACAGAGAATGCGTCTATCTAGGCAGATATCAAGGAAGGCTCTCTGAAGGAGGTGACACAAGCTGAATGAGTCCTAAAAATGAGAAATTTAAGAGGGACACTAGAGTTACAAGGGAAATAGTGAGGGCAGAGGCAAAGGGAACTGCGTATTGTTCAGTATCTCTGGAGCATAGAATATATGTAGAATGGTGACCAGAGATGAGGCTGGTGAGGAAGGCAATCATCCCAGACCTTAAGGTGTATTTGATGCCTGACTGGTAGTCCCTGGAGGGTTTAAACAGAGCATTGACAGCAGGGAATAAAAGACCTATTAAGATATGTTAATTACCATTTTACAAGTAGCCCATGAAGGATACCAATAAATAGTAATTTTCTTTTTCTCTCTGAAAATTCACCTGCAGCTCCCGGAATCTTCTTTTCTCACGACTCATCAATTAAGTAAATATCTAGGGGGCTTCCCTGGTGGCGCAGTGGTTGAGAGTCCGCCTGCTGATGCAGGGGACACGGGTTCATGCCCCCCAGGAAGATCCCGCATGCTGCGGAGTGGCTGGGCCTGTGAGCCGTGGCCGCTGAGCCTGTGCGTCTGGAGCCTG
>NW_020172669.1:97327-134698 GCF_003031525.2 Neophocaena asiaeorientalis asiaeorientalis | reverse complement strand
GGAGGGGGCCGGGGGCCCAAAAAAAAAAAAAAAAAAAAAAAAGTAAATATCTAAGAAAACTTAATAAAGTAATGTGTTGCTTTAAATTAATATTTAAATAATTACACAGGAGTGCTGTTTGAGTCCTCCATTCTTGTAGTTTTACTTGTCTGTAGTAAAACTCTCCCCTTTTGCAACCTCTTAGGACTAAGCTAAAATTGCAAAGTAGGCAAAGCTAGCTGTTTGCGCTCTTCCACCTCCTTCTCTCTTTGTTCTCCCTTTAGTCCTGTGCCCCCGATAGACAGTACTTTCACTCCCCTTTCAGGGAGCACTACTTCTGGGATCTGGATCTATTCTTTTCCCCATCCCCACTCAAAAATGCTGCATTACTTTTGCCTTTTGAGGTTACTGGTTTTCTAATGATGATAAATTCGTTTACTATATATTTATTTATTTATTTTTAACATCTTTATTGGCGTATAATTGCTTTACAATGATGTGTTATATATATAGTATTAATGACTTAATCTGCTACCCCCCTAAGGATATTTGCACTGTAATCCGAAGTAATCAGTCTCTCATGATGCAAAATAAAGGCCAGTGGAGAACTTTTCTTTGGCCTGGGAGCCTTTCACCCCTCAAACCTTGGTGGCCACCCATTCTGCTGATGTCCTATTCCCCTCAAACTTGAATAATAGTTCATGCACATAAAATAACTCCTGATGGAACACACATACCCAACACCATCATCTTTTAAACACTCAACAAACCAAATGAGGTTCAGGATAGTTTTTATAAATCCCAAACTGATGCAAATGGTTGGGTAAAGTGAAGTAGTGTGTGGTGGTAAATGGTGTTGATGTTCAGACCAAGCGTTTTAGAAAAGGATTTGGGGGTAGGAGTGATAGAAGTCAGCTTGTCTGATTTGCTGAGGGCTCATGGGATACAAGGATGCTGAAGGAAGGAAACTGACTAGCTCAGTATCAAGGTAGTTTCAAGAAATAAAAGTGAGAGAATAATGATTATGTGTAGTTTTACACAGTGTTAATTCCTGCCTCCCTCTTCCTCCTGACCAACTCCCACCCTAGACTACAGAATCACTTGAGTCTTTTCAATAGCAAATGCTCTGGATACCCTTTTATTAAAACTCAGCTAAGATGAAGAACTCTGTATATGACCTGGAGCTTCTCTCCCATTCCTTTCAAATACACAGGGTTAAAATACCTTTAGCTATACCCAGGACAATTCCAGGACACAGCACAAGAAAACCTAGCTACAACACATCTGGTATGGCTCTGCCCATTGCACCCATGTCACATTCCTTTACCTTACAGAAAAGAACCCAGGTTCAAGGCCTTTGGCTTAGTCCTCTTGTTCTGATGCAGCTCTTTGCTTCCCAAGACTCAACTGTGGACGCATCGTGTCTGTTCCACCATTTACCTCCTCTCTCTTCTCTTCCTCCAACTCCTTGGTTCTCTGTTTTTTCTAATGCTAACGTAAAGGACATACACAGTAAGCTTAATAAAATAGAATTAGGAACCAAAGAAGTCAGGACAGGAGGAAGCAAATGTGATGAGATAGCGATGTGGTAAACAGTTGTAATTATTAAGCTTTGCATTTAGATACTGAGTATGTTCTGATGATTGGGATGGAAGATGAGAGGAGAAACAGAGTAAAGAAGGCAGTGAGTCTGTTGCCCTGAAGACTGTGCTAAGAAGTTTGTATTTCACTCATTGAGTGACAGTCTAAGGTTTTGAGGAGAGATGTAATATTATCAAATCAGTAACTTTGCTGAACACCCCTGATAGCATCATATACGACAAATTGAAGACAGACACTTCTCTGCAGAAGTCCATTAATGATTTGTAGCCTGCACAGTGGCCTTCATTTGTACACATAGAGCTAAAATATGTTAAATGGAAATTTATTTACCAAACTTTCTTGAGAACCTACTATGTTCAACGTATAGTGCTGGTTATTAGACAGATACCAAGATGAATAAAGCACTGCCCCTGACCTCATTTGTGCTTCACAAAGCACGAGGAGAAAAGACAGGGAGACATGAGCAATACCAGAGAGTGAATTGAGGGCAGGACAGTGGATAAAATGTTAGGCAAAGGGAGGGCCACCCATGGAACTACCCAGTTTTTGGCTTATCAGATTGGACCACTGATGTTAGGATACAGAGGTGCTGCTTTTAAATCCCATTCAACCACTAGAATGAGTAAATGGATTTGGCAATAGAATGGACTACATGTATGTATGATCAGGAGGTATGAGACATCACTCCAAAGCTGTGGGCCTGAGGTACCAGTAGAGGACCACCAGTTACATTAAAACTTAGATATTCAGAAGGATTAGGCAGACAGACTAAAATTCAGTCTTGTCACATTAATCTTCAAGGGGTGGTTGGCCAGTTATCTTTTGGACTAAAGTGAGGTTGTATGGAGGAGAAGGTTAGGAAGAGAAAGGTTATATTTATAGTTTTATGACATAGCAAGTTAAACGGTGAAAAACTGTGCCTTATCTTTGGGGCTTCTAAACTAATTATCATTAATATCACTGCCCTCTTTATTTAAGAAGTAGAGAGTTGGCAGTACAAATGACCTAAACCTTAGATGCTTTAGTAGCATCAACCTATTAGGGAAAACCACCTAAGACTAGGGAAAAGTGGATGGAATATTATGGCACTCCTAGAATTGCTGTGGAACTTTCCAACATAACAGTGAGTTCATTTGCATGTTTCTGCTCAATTGACTCCAAAGAGAAACTGATAATTCATTGCAAATTGCAGATTTGTATCCAATATTACAACTAGTTTCTGTGGTCTTATATTAAGGCTTTTCTGATCTATATGGTTAGTTTTGTTCTCAGTTCTGTGCTATTTCCTTTTATCTAAATGCATGCCTTTGGGACAGAAAGTCTGTGGGGAGAAGTAGAAACATACACAGGACTCCACTTGCTGCCTGTGGTATAAGATAGGGAGAGCAGAAAAAAAGAATCTGGGTGCATTGGATTGCAGAGGATCTACAAAAAAGAAATTGTGCTGGAGTTGGCCTAAGAAACTGGGTCTTAGAAAAATGAATGAAGCCAAAGGATAGGAATTATGTCACTGATGTGAGCATTCATGTTCTAGGTTCTATATTGCAAAAAGGTATTAGTCTGTGGATGGGCTATTGATGCCTAACCCTAACTGAGACCTTTTCCTGCTAGGATTTAGGTTGTAATTTCACAGTCTGACTGTATGTCTCAAAATTAAATTGTTAGGCCTTGGAGGAAAAAGTAAATTTGATAACATAAAGGCAGGACAAGTAAAAATGAAAATAGAAGCACCATGTTTCCTTTAAGAAGGTCAAGAAGAAGAGAGGCAAGGGATCCATGGAGGCAGAAAAATATGAAAGTAAATCATAATTAGTCTTAGGCCTTGATTTTTTTAAACTTTTTGTTATTATTCTATAATTTACATGATTTTGTTGTTCTCTTGCTACAATTTAGTAAAATATAATTTTGGTTCCATGTAGTAGGTCATAACAAATAATCCTGATTAGAACACAGAATAGAATATTGTGATACCTAGAAAAGGGCTCCATCTAATTTGGTATTGCATATGATCTGAAACCCGTTATTTTAATCTATCATTGTCAGTGGATCATCCATAGATCTTTTCCTACTGTGGGGCAAGGAGAGGAGATTTGGAATTTTGAGGAGGTGGGTAGAAAGTGAATTATCAGAAAGCTCTGATCAAGCAGGACAGGCAGAAAGGACTAGCCCATCCCCTCTCTCGCCAACCCCATCCACGCTCTTCTCAACTCACTACAGAACAAACATGGCTAAGGTGGATCAACAGTGGTAATATCAGATAGGTGTTAGTTTACTCAGCACCTATTATTCTACTCTTTATGCAGCAATTACTCTACTCCTCTGAGTAATTAATAGAGCATGTCCTATACCCAGGGGCCAATTTCTAAGTAAGAGGCTAAATAGGAGGGTTAGATAAAAAAATAAAGCTTATTCTTCTCTGTGAATTGCTGGGGAGGGAAAAAAAACTCCCAAGCACAAAGCGGGTAATCTGATTCAATGATTAGGAAACTGGAGGAAAGTTACATAAATTATTAACCATAAGAAATAAAATCAATCTCTTTTTACTTTTTCAGGCAACAAGACTGCCATCAAAATCACTGTCAAGAAAAAGTATGTACGATGAAACTCACTGATAAAGCAATTAACTATATTTTCTAATATGTTATTGGAGAAAAATCTGTGAATCAGACAACCAGCAAAATCATCTGCTGATATTAGTCAGTTTCCCTCTTTGCCTTTTTCTCTTCCTTGCCTTTCACTCTCAGTTAATCTTGAGTTTTACAGAGGTCCAAAATTATTGTTAAAAGAGTTGTTGTTAAGGGGGGTACAAAGTTACTGTTATTGGCCTTTTGCCCAGGGGGCTCAGGAGGGTAGATTGGCGGAGGCTTAGGAGGGTTAATCATCACGGGGAAAGCATCACATACCACAAACCCACTCCACAATGGGAAGACATTAAGGGAAATACCTTTGCAGACCCCTGCAGATCTGGCTCAGGGCTGAACATCCTGCCCCTCAGGCAGGTGAGCCAGGATGCCTAGATCTGTCTCTTAATTCTCCTGGGAGTAAGAAGAGTCTTACGATAGCTACTCCATCAAAAGAAGGGACCTGGTCACAAGAGAGCTGCAACTTGGGCCAGGCAGAGAAGAGGGTAAATTTGATAAGCCCCAACTCTGGGGCTAGACAGAGGAATCATGAACAAGAAAGGGGTTCAGGGGAGTAGCACACTCACACACTCTTTCACACATACACCTGATCAATTCATAGAATGTGCAACAAACACAAAGGCTGAGACATACTGGCACCAAAACGATATTTCTTGGTTTAATAGTATAGTGAAAATGAGCTGAATAATCAGGTTCTACTTATCGCATTTCACTTCATTAAAAACTTGATGAATGTCCCAATTTTATATGTCAAAGTTGGACATGCTTCTTCTCGGCTACCCTAAGAGTAGTAATGTAGGTCTGCTGTACATTATCTCTGGTGATAAGAAAATAATATATATTGAAATTCTTAGCTCATATGTATTGGAACGGATTTAGATCAATTTAGACCAAGAAGGTGAGTAACTTACTTATTAATGTTTAAACGTTATTCTTAGAAGTGTTTGATTTAGGACATTTTACATAAGTAAAACAAGTCTTTTTCAACCATATGCTGTCATTTCAAACTATGTTTTTCAAACTCAGTAGCCATTTTCTGGTCTGCACAATAGGTGAAAAAAAAATACATTACGAGAGCTAGATAGTAGTGATGTTTGTGCAACATTGTCAATGTACCTAATGCTGCTGAACTATACACTTTAAAATGGTAAATTTTACGTTATGTGTATTTTATCACAATAAAAAATGCATTAGGAGATTTGGGAAATGGACTCGAATAAAACAGCTTTTCCTTGAAGCATCCCTCAAACCTTCTCTAATGGGTCAGGAGAGAATATGCTACATACAGCAAGGTGTTAACTTTGATTGTTGGCCTAAACCTGAACAATCTGGGGCTACCTTTGGAGATAATTCTGAGGCAACAACAACATTATAGGGAATCGGGTGCCCAAATGCCAGGATATCAAACAATGCACAGCTAAAATGCCACGCATCCAGCCTTTGCTGCCACTGACTTGTAGCCACAGCCTTGAGAAGTAGAGTTCCTGTGGAAGGTACACACTCCTGGTCTGGCTGTCTTGAGGATAACAACTTTAAAAAGAATACTGTTTTATTATAGGCAAAAGGATTTTTATGATCCCAAAATATATCTGCAATAAGTACACATACATAAACAGTTATAGAGTTTGGCAGGTGCACTTTGCATCTGCCCCTGGTCCAGTCTAAGCTGTAACAGTGAGCGTAATTAACCATGAGGAAATGGCCATTCAAGTCTGGTCCCTGGGTTTCTACTTCAGCTCATACTAAAAGAGCCCCAACTTCCCTCCACTGCTTAGCCTTCTGGCCCTTTGAGTACGAGTTCTGGCTCAACCTTTTTTCCTTCCGAAATTAATGTGCTTCTTTATTTCTTGAGCTGTCCTCTGCCTCCCAATCCAAGACAGTTTGCACTGATAATCTTTCGTTGGACCTAAGCCTGTTCATTTCCCTTAAATCATCAGTGCTAACCGTTGCCCATTGATTAAACTTTAACAACTAGCTGTAGCCATTTGCATATATAAACACAGTCAATTGACAGAGGAAGGCAGCAACAGGCCAGCCACAGAACCCACAGGCTGATCCCTCCACTATGGGGCTTCATTTTTTACCCTCATCTCCGAGCTAAACAGATGCCTAAGTAAAAGGAGGCTATATCCACAAAGGCACATAAATGTTTGAACTGCAAATTTGTTTCATGAAATAGTTTGTTAGAGGTAACCTGGTTTGTATTTTTAAGAAATACTGCTTGGGTCATAAACACAGTCTTACTTCTTGCCAGGGCATTTGTTTTCTACGAGCCTAGACACCCACTTGGCTGTTTTTTTTTTTTTTTTTTTAACCAAGAAGCCATTTATCCTCAGCAATAAACTTTTATAGTTCCAAGGGATTTGGGGGTTTTCTTCTGCTTTATTTTATTTTAATGGGTGTACTATTTTATTAACATTTAAATTTCACCAACAATGAGCTCAAGTATATGCTAGCCCTATGTTCAGATTTTTGAAACAAAGATAAAATGGACAGACAATATATTCAACAATTAGACAATCTCGGTGGTGGCATAACTATACACTTAGGAGCACAAGTATAGGGTCCAAGGGATTTTGAATCAAAGAAAATCTTATTCAAAAAACAGATCACAGCCACAGAGAATAAACCAACTTGAAACTAATCTGGTGTTCTAAATAGATTTCCTATGTTCTCTCTATACACTGTGGCTGGATTGTAGCTATGCATTGTTTGATAAAAGGAATTAAAGGTTAGTCCCTGTCCCTAAAATAGAGTAAATTCATATGTGATTTTCCTTGTACTCCCGCTCACCTCCTTTCCAGATAACTTCTGAAGAACTGAACAGTATAATTCAAAATATAATGACCTGCGTTGTGGCTGCAGTGACTAGTGTATTATATCCAGCCATCACAAAATATGAAGAAAGGTCGCGAAATATTACATACCCAATGCCTGATGACTCTACCCTCTCTTCTGATAGTGAGAGTTGCTGTAGCACATGCCGTGAAACATTTCTATATGAAACAAGTAAGACAGATGGTTCAGGCAGAGCCCTGTGCAGAGGCAGCTGACAAGTCAATAGGGCAACCAGTGGCACCGTCAAAATCATCTTCTGCCCATAAAGAAAGAACAGATGTAGAAAGAACATATCATAAGAAAGAACACTCGGAAAAGAAACCTAAAACCCCCAAACCTAAATATAATGAGAAATCTGAACCCCCCCCAAGCTTAAAACCTGTAAATCCAATAGTCACCTTGTTGCACTGATTGAAACAGGCACAAGGAAACGTAAAGATGCTACCACTGAAACAGATGGCTTAGAACGCCCACTGTCTCCTGATGAAAAAGCAAAAGCTGTAAATGAGATGCAGGAGTTAAGTGATGTTTTACTTAACTTTAAATATCACCTAAAAAAGGAAACTGAGTTGATTTTAGAAAACATTTTTCATGAAATGGTGTCTGAATTAACCCAGACCATCCCCACCCTTTCCTTTGTTACGGCCGAAGCTGTGGTTGACCAAACTGACACTGACAAAGGAGACTTGCTCTCCAGTGTTGATATTTCCTCAGCAGCTGCTGAAATTATGGAAAATGTGCTTGAGAAGCTACAGTCTGCAGTTGAGAAAAAATGTACCGAGGAATTTTCACAAGAAAATGTATCCGTTCACTTTAAATCAAACTTAGTCAGTGGAGAACATTTCATTTCTCCAAAAGAAAAAACTTCAAAAGCTTCACTGCCCTATGCTTTGGAAAACATGAATGATATTGCAGAGAATATGGTTCATGTGATTTTAGAAAAGCTGACGGCTCTTGCATCTTCTAAGCAAAGTGAACTTTTTCGTCTTGAAATCACAACTGAACTGGCTTATCAGCAACACAGGGAAGATCCAACATATACATTCCTTCAAAGAGCCAGCAAAAGGAAATCCAGTGTTGAACCTGATGCTGCCAATTTGATTGGCAAGGAAGAAATACAAAATTCAGTGTCAAATATTTTTTCCCAGTTCTCTCTGGTTGGTTATATAGAGGAAGCAATCAGCACTATACTAGGCTATATACAAATTGGACTTAACCATGAAAGGCTCATTGCAACTGAAGAAACAGTGATCATCCTTCAGCTACTTGATGATATCTTGGCTTAGCTACATCAGACAACAGTGAAAACAGATGTCCAAAAGAGTAGACACTCCAGAATGAGCAGTCCTTCTGGCACTGAAGAAGACAACAGACTCACCAGCACTAGAGTAACTAATGCTCCTAGGTATGTGTGCCTATTTCCACCTATTAATGTTCCTGGTATGGCTCTTTACTCTGAAGACGAAAATGAAGAAATAGACAAAATTGTAGAAAATGTATTGATTTCATCTATCAAAGATGAAAAAGCAAAATTACAAGAACAGGTTCCTGATCACTGGTTAACAAAGGAAAATGCTGGTTTTAAACACAAAAGCAATATGAACTTACCTACAAAGCCTGCTTATCAAGACAAAGTAGTATTTCACGATCAGGGATTAAATACTGATCTTCCAACTTTTAATAGTAAGGACCTTTTTAAGGACAAGCCTGGTGTGAATAAAGACATTTTACTTTTCAGCCAAGAAGAAACGTATCAAATACAAAAAGCTTTAGAAAATATAGTTAGAAGTATTTTAGCACAGATGCTCAAAGATATATCTTCTGGGCTCTCTGAACACTTAGACTATAAAAATGGTAGAGAGGCTTCACTTCTTACCTCAGGAAAACCACAAGATCTGTCACATCAAGAATGGATGGAGCAGATGTTCTCTGTGTCAGAAATCCATACGGTAGCTCAAGATATTATAGATGCTGTATTAAAAATACTTCACATGGCTTCTAGTCACATTATTGGACATTCTTCATCAGTACATCAAACTTCTCTAGATAATACTGACATACCAAATAAAGAGCCATTAGCAACATGGTTTGAGAGTAAACAGAAGAAATTTTTATCTGCACTTGGTGTAGACGCTACAAAACATACCTGGTTAGAACCTGGAGCAAGTGGCTCGACATCTGAACCTGTAGATCACATTAATGATAAGATCATTAACACGATTTTTAAGAAGTTGAACTCATTTGTTTGTCCAAAATTACAAAACTGCTTCAAACCAGAAAGCCATGCTGCCCATTCAAAGCCTGCGCCTGACAAGAAATCTTTGTCTCGATCTCACCTTAGTGTTTACCCAATTAAAGTGATAAAAATTGTTTTGGATGCTATCCAGGAAGAACTACAATACAATAAGAAAAATCTAAATCTTAGCAGGGGTAGCCCTCCCAAGAATTTTAGAGGTAGAGGATTTTTCACTGACACCGAAAATGAATTAGACTCTGTTGTCACAAAGCTAAGTAATGACATTATGACAAGTTCATTAGCAACTTGCATTTGTGAGGTGTTAAGTGGAAACACAGATAAAAGCAATATTTTACTCCCTTCAGATAAACTAAGGTCTAAAATCTCATATGGAACTGGTGGCATTGATCAACAAAAACTTTTGCCTTCTCATTGCCAGCACATGCAGGAGGAAGTTCACCAATGTACTAGATTGCAAGTGTTAGACAGAATTGGAGATACCTTATATGACATGTTATGCAAGCTCATAGGAGACCATCCACATTCTCCCCTACCTGATGAGCAAAATACAGAGAGGATCAATGAGAATTTGAGAACAACCAGTACATTGCAGTCCAATATTAAGCTAATTTCTCATACAATTCTAGAAGGTATTGTTTCAAAATTATGTGGTGTTGAGATAGATTGCATTTTCAAAAATTCAGAATTTAAAGCTATCTCAGAGTATATTGACACTGACAGCCTGTCATTTGCTTTGCTTCTTGAGGAAATGAGCAGAGGCTCTGACATAATCTTCAGCATGGTGCCCAATGTGACCTGGCCAGGTAGCCAAGAGGTGACTAACAAAAAGGGAAAAACTACTGCCCCCAAAACAGGAACCACAAAAGAAAAGCATCTAAATAAACTGAAAATCATGGCTTCAGATATCCTTAAAATGGTTTTTGCTAAATTGGAAGGGTTTGCCAATGGAAATTTAGAAACTCTGGACGCTATAATCAGTGGAAATAAAAAGAACAGCAGGACATACTGGGAAAGTGAAAATACCAACATTTGTGCTAACACACGTGAAAAACGATTGCAGTGGACTTTATACATGCATGCAAAGAAAGTGTCAAGTACTATTTTGAAAGCTATTCAAACTGAATTAAACGTGAGCTTGCCAGATTTGGAAACATGTATAAGCAAGCCACTACAAGAGAAACAAACGCTTAAGAACTTAGTCAATTTCATTTTGGATGCAATTTCTCCAGATATCTTTAATGAAACTGAACCAGAAGAGAGAGGCATTGAAAATTATAGATACAGGCCAACCTATGGAAATTTTCTTCCTGGAGGAGCTGACCCAGAGTCATATCTAGAAGACCCTGCAGAAACAGAAAGAAAGTGCTGAAGAGGAAAGACCAACAGAAGAAGAAACTAAATCAGATTCTCTTAAGCAACAGGAACTCGAAAGAACATTAAAGAAATTTGAAGTAGAACTCAAAGAGCTACAAAAGTCCCCAGTCGTGCCCATTATAAGAAATATTTTGAATGAAATTTTTCAGAATGATTTAATTGATCAACCAAATGTGCTTCCTCTTCCCCAGTCCCATTTATGTGACATTCCTCATGCTGGTGATGAGCCACTTGCTCAAACGTCTGTTCAACCCCTGGATAAAACAATGGGCCCTTTAGTGTCTGAAGCGGATGTAACCATTGTTGCAGATAATGTTGTTAGAACCATATTTCAAAAACTTTATTCTGCTGCTATGACAGATAGAAATGAAAATTAAAATAGGTTTAATACTATCACCTTTCCAGCAAATATCTCTTTTACTGAACATACCAGTGGAGGAAAGTCCCCTGTTTATTCTACCATACTGGACAGAAATCCGTGTACACTTCAGTCCACATTCAATATTGGTAAACTGACCAAAATAAATGTAGTTGAAGATATTATACAGTCAGTATTAACAAAGTTAGAAACATTTGCTAGTACCAAAGTAAAAGCCCTCTTTTGTCCTCTTATCAATTTCACAGTTCCAATGGCTTTACCTTTACAGCAGGATGAGACTGCTTCAAGCCAACCATGCTTATCAACCAAAGATTCATATTCTGATGACCAATTTTCTTGGTGCTCAGTGAATCATAATAAATCAGGAAAGACCACCTCAATATGTCAACTGAGTGCCTCTAAATTAAATATATATGCAACAGAAGTGGCTAGACAAATTTTACAAGGAAGCAAACGTAAGTTAGATAAAGAAATAAAAACTCCATTCTTAACTCATAATGTTGTGGCTTCTGAAAGTATTCCAAGTCAGGTTGTTAACACAATGTTAGATATTGTGTCTACTAAAGGCAAATATGAAAAGAATATATTTGACAGAGAGACTGATCCAGGTCGGCCAGAAGATATTGTTGAAAAGCTGTTCAATAAAAGTGATTATCGAGAAAAACTTCAATGTCAAATACTAGATACCATTGAAGGTATCTTAATTGACATCTGTGAGGAAACAATAGATGAGAATAATCTCCCATTTGCTGTATCCACTCTTAAATGTAATGTAAGTGGGAGACATTTAGAAACAAACTCTGAAAGGGACCCCGAGTATGCAAATAAGGCTATTCTTAGGCTTTTAGTTCCTAAGGAGTATGTTGCTATGATTTCCAACGGTATGGTGGATATTGTTCTTCAAAATCTCACTTCTGCTATCATGCTTGCAGTAAATGCAAAGGATTCTATTTCTCCAAGACTGCCTCTGATATTTTCTGACGCATTTCCCATAGCAGAGGTCAACAATCTCCTGTTATAGACTCAATGAATGAAAGGAAAAGGGAGAGATTTCCATTTGCAAGAAATGAAAGAGATGTACAGCTGAAATCAGCTTATTCTGATGATAATCAGACAACTGTACTTAAGAAACAAGATGCCGGACTTCCCTGGTGGCGCAGTGGTTAAGAATCCGCCTGCCAACGCAGGGGACATGGGTTCGAGCCCTGGTCGGGGAAGATCCCACATGCCGCAGAGGAACTAAGCCCGTGTGCCACAACTACTGAGCTTGCACTCTAGAGCCTGCGTGCCACAACTACCGAAGCCCGGGCACCTAAAGCCCGTGCTCCGCAACAAGAGAAGCCACTGCAATGAGGAAGCCTGCGCACCGCACGGAAGAGCAGCCTCCGCTCGCCACAACTAGAGAAAGCCCGCGTGCAGCAGTGAAGACCCAACACAGCCAAAAAATAATAATAAAATAAAAATTTTTTAAAAAAAGAAAGAAAGAAACAAGATGCCAAGAAATCTGCTCCTGAGCCATGTGAGGAAAATGCTCATTTCATTACTAAAACTATTTTGAATAGATTAAAATCTTTTGCCACAGAAAGAATAGATTTGCTACTTATTCCTCATACGGAGACTAGAGAAAAACCATATGTTGGATCAGAATTTACAAATTGTAAACAAGATGACAGCGTAATTCTTGAATCAAACCAAATGCCATTAGATATGAATATCCTGAAAATATCAACAGCTAAAACCGTTCTCAGTCAACAAGTCACAAATTACATATTTGCTAATTTCAGAGAAAAACATGGACCTGCAATTCATGTATCACAAGCTAGTCTTAAGGAATATGCTGACATAATCGCCAGTACCATTTTGACACATGAAAAATGACATATACCTAGAAATCCAAAAGATGTATACATATCAAAACAGTACTTCATTCCAAGAAAACATCATTGCAAGTGAAACTGTCAACAACATCTTAAAGAGTTTACATGATAAAATATCTTTAAAGGCAAGTAGCTTTTACTCAAAGCAGGACCCTGGTCTTTTTACACAACTAACTGTACAAAATGAAATATTGCCTGGTCAAAGAAAAATGGAAGACAACACTGAACTGCCTCTCTTTTCAAAATGCTCAGATCAAAACCAAATTATACCAGAAGGAGAAAACCAGAGAAGGACTTTGGAAGAAATATTTAGAAATGGAGAATCTGGACAGGAAAAAATAACTTCTTTGTTAAGTGTAGTTAAGGATATTTTAAAGAAGGTATATCAAAGGGTAATGGAAGATACAGACCATTGGCCTCCATTTAATGAACTCCCCCACTTTATATCTGATTCTAAAATTAAAACATCAGCACAAAAAAAAGCTTTCCAGTCACATATAAACAGTGTCGCAAATGACATAGTTGAACGTGTTTTCAGAAAAATGTTCTCAATAATTATGACATCTTCATATGAAAACAGTGAGACCAGGAGAGAATTGGAAGCATCTGGCAATGAAGAACTGCTGATGAATCCATCGTGCTTTAGAGAATTGAAACAAGCAGAAAAAAGAAGTGTCCCCCCTGAACCTGTGATACCACAAGTTTATCCTTACACAGGTATTGGAAGTGTCACTTCATTGGAAAACATTTTATTGCAATTTTCTCCATTGCGACTGGGTGAACAATTGGTCCAAAAGGTTCTCAAAAAGATCACAGATTTTGCTTTGCTGAATCTAGAAGAGAGTTCATCCCTTAAAGGTCAATCTGATGAAATTCGACATCTGAGGCCATGCAGTTCTAAAGCTAGCCCCAAGGGCAGCCCTAAGGCAAGTTTTAAAACAAATTTTAAAACAAAATCAAAAGTTACCTCTTTGGCTAAATTTGGAACAAAACCACAGCTAGGACCTGGTGGAGCTAAAGCCAAAAGCAAAACCAAGTTAGGTCTTAGAGAGAAGACTCTAAGAGGCAACCAGTCCAAGACTTCCATTGGGCTACCGGGTCTGCTATCCATAGGGGATGCCAAAAATCTCTCAGTGAGAGCAAAACTCCCCACTGTGGAGCTAAAAATGTATTCCAGGGATATAGTAAGTAATATTCTGGAAACAACTGTGAATGAATTTCAAGAGGTGAGGCAAAATAAAGCAATGGTAAATGTAAACACTTTACCTTCTGATCAAATTGAGATAGCAAGTGAAATAGTTGATGCAGTTTTGCAAGGATTATACACTACGAAGAATAATTTGGCCCATCCAATAAAAGGCTCATACTCAGATGATCTCAAACTTTCACAGGGATATTTTAGTACAATCTCTTTTGCAAATCCAGAAGCCCATTTCTCTTCGGAGAATGTTTCTTCACAACTAGAAAAAAATCTTTCCTAAAGAAAATATTTTTAAACAAATGTTTGATAAATGGCAAACAGAACCAAGTGACGTGGATAATGAAAAATATAAGCTATCGACGATAGCTGAGGCTGCTTTGAATGAAATTTCAATGAAAGCAAAAGAATTAGAACAATCTGTTTCACTTTTAAGTTTGTCAGTTCTTGAGCCTTGTGAAAGCAGGCACCATAATTTTAAAAGAGCTGCTTCTAGAGTTGAGGATTCCCAAACACAAATTAATACATTTGGCCAGGAAATTGTTGAAAAACTATTCGAAAAATTAGAGTTGTGCTTCTTGACTCAGATGTTCACAACAGATAGTAAAGAAACCCTAGAAAGCAAGAAAGAAACTGCTGCTACAAGTAAACGTAGTTCCTTGAGAACAAACAATCTCAATTATGTACCATATTATAACACAAAGTTATATTTGCTCAAGAGATAAATTGCTCAAGAGATCTTGGAAGGGGTTCTGAACACCTTAGAGTCATTTGTAGACCTACAGTTTAAACATGTCTCTACATATGCTTTTTCCGAAATTGTGAGAACACCTATTGAAAACTTTTCTGCTGTGCAAAGGAAACCATTAATGAAAATAATATTGCCCAAGTTACAAACACTGAATAAATTTCCTGATGAATCTAAATCAAGTAGTACGATTTCCCAGGAAAACATACAGAATACCCTTCAACAGCTTTACTCATTCCACTCAGAATTGCTTACTTATACTGTTAATACTGTCAATGACATGCTTAGTATAATTAAGAACAAACTAGACAAAGAAAAATGCCATGAGGAACCATCTTCAATTAGCATGTTTGAAGAAAACATTGTAGCAAGTCAGATCATCAGCACACTGACGGACCAGTGCACTTATTTCTATGAGCTGATGAGCCAAAGCCACCCAAAGGAAAATCTGCTCCAAGGAGCTAAAAATGCCTGCACTGCTAATTGGTCCAGATTTGCAACTGGAATGGGAATGTCCACTTCAAAGTCAAAGGGAATTAGCTTCCGGGATGATCCTCCACAAATCCTTGCCTTGCCTTATTCAGAGAAAGATATGAAAATAAAGGACAAGACTTCCTCAAATATACCTTCAGATGTCAGATACTCTGCAGGAAATTCAACTGAAACCACAGAGCCAATGGAAGGGCTCGAATCTGACCTTAAACCATCATCTTCTAGAAGTGAAGCTCAAGTCTTCAGCCATTTTGATCAAGCTGTGAAAGGATACTGCTCTCTCCTCGAAGGCACCGTCTTACAAAAGCCATCTCAGAAATCTAGTGACTCTGCACAAGCAGCACTAGAGCACCCCATGGCCTTCAGAGAAATGGAAGAAGGTAAAAATCAAAGAATGCTTCACTATGATCCCCCCAAACCAGTTGTTAATCCAAACCAAATACAGACAACCATTTCTCCACTCAAAATATGTTTAGCTGAAGAAAATATTGTCAATACCATGCTGTTGAGTTATGGCCTTTCAAGTCAAACCCCACACACTAACGGAAGTATGAAAACTATGAAGCCATTTTTTGTATCAAAGGAAAGGCCTTTCTCTGTAACGTGTGAAGAACAAAAGGATGAGAAAAGCTTGCTTAAAATATGGGGGAAAAGAAACAGCTATGAAATTGAAGAAGAAAACAAAAGCTTTGTGGCAAGTGGAGAAGATTCCACTTTACTGGAAAAGTGGAAAAATAAGTACCCAAAGTTAGAGAAAATAGCAACTCTCGAAGAGGCTGAGGTCATTGCTTTTGCAGATCAGGAACTGGGACCACATGAAATCCATCTAGTAGCAAGATATGTTACTATATCTGTAGTCACACATTTCAAGAACTTTGAAACCAGAGGTGAGTGAGGACTGACTTACAAAGAGTTGGCATCATTTTAGGGAAAAAAAGTCATTGATAATTTTAAGACTTTTATTTTTAAACCTCACACGCAAGAAGCTACATTCACTGCTTCTCTGAAAATAGCCTTAGATTTGGGGTGGCTGTTTATTTACTTGTGTGTTTTCAACTGGTCAGTATGATAAAAGAAAAAATGTTACCCATTTACATAATTTTTATATGGAGGAGTGTTTTTCAGTTTTCCCTATCTACAGATGAGATTAAATGGGCATAATTTAAGGTGGGATCTTTTGGTTGGGCATGAGGTATGGTTATGAAATGATGTTTTGCTTGGGACATACAACCGCTTTAAAGGCAATTCCCAAACAGAAATTCCAAGAGGGTTTTTTTAAAGTTCTTTAAAAAAAGACTTCTTACATTATAGTCAGACCTCATGCATAGTTAATTGACTGTAATGATCCAACTTCTTTTTGAGGTATACAGTTAAAGTCTTTACAATTATTGATGATAGTTTATAAGAACAGTGGCATTAAACTTCTTGTTCTGTTCATGTTCCAGTGTTCTGACCTAAATCCTTTTTAGGTATAATACTCTAAACCCATGCTTACGAGTATGATATCTGCACTCCCTTTCTATGAATGCTTACATGCATATATTGGGTTGAACCATATGAAATAGCCATTTTTATATGTCAAACATCAGCAGTTTCATTCTGTTCTATTTATTATATACTATTTAGGCCCAAATGGGATAATTAGCTGAATAGCCAAAAATGTTTTCAAGAATTATATGAGACCTCTAGATATCACTGGAATCACTCTAGGGCCTTGTAACACTGAAAGCTAGAAATCATTTCTCTGCTCCAGGATTTCAGCTTCTTAAAGCAACATAGCTATCCAAGGAAGAAACCAGCAATTAGAGATTTGAATTCTAAATGGGCTGCCCAGCAGAAGTAAAGATTCCACAGGTGGGAAATAGAGATTTGAAGAAAACCCAGTTCCTTTCTTGACTAGATTTTCCTATTTCTTGAGTGGGGTACACCCAAAGTGAAATTCATATGTAAAATATTGCCAGTATTTTGAATGGTCAACATTTTTCCTTAATGCATGTTAATAATACCAATGTTTTCTGTTTCAAGGTCTCCTTGATGAAAAAGTGTCTATTGTTTCCATGCTGTTAAGCAAAAAATACAAATCAAAACACCCTCTAAGAAGCATAAACAGTGATTCTTCACTTAATTAACTTTGTGAACATCTCACTGAATTGGTTATTTCCTATATAATTTCAAGCATTTCTGATTGCACCAAAGATGGTGGAACAATACAGAAATCACTGGAAAACCAAGATGCAACTTTTAGCAAGGTTATTTTAGTTCATTCCCAAGTGTTTGAGAGTCGGTCAATTTCTATCAGAGGACTTGCTTTAAGCATTTCTAAAATCATTATTCGAAGCCTTTTAAATAGTGACATTTTAAAGGCAGACGTTACACAAGTGGTTTCTGTAAAAGCAAAATATATTTATTGCCCAAAACCAGCTGTGGCTGACTTCAGCAATCTCTTTCAGGATCTCTTAATAGGAGTAACCCATGTTCTGTCCAAAGAAATAGGAATAAATCATCACCTTGACAGCAAAGGAAGAAACAAATCACCGTCCACACCTAAAAGCCATAGTTTGCCCATTTGCAACAAAACCAAAACTATGAAAAGACAGATAGGTGCCAGAGGTTGGAAATCAGCTCCTACTCACCAAATTAATCAACTAGCACAGAAAAATAAACTAAATTCTCTAGCATGTAAGTTAGACATTCTGGTTGGCAGCCTAAGAATTCATGAATTCAAAGAAGTAGTCAACAAAATTTTCAAAATTGTTTTCAATTTGTTTTTGCCAGATGAATGCCCAAATTGGGATACAGATTCTGGTAAAATAGTAAGAGAAATGTTCCTATCTTCAAATAACCAGCAAAGTCATAGAATTCCTAGAAATAACCTAGGGCTCTCCCCCAAATCAGCTTTTCTTCTGAATGTTGTGTGTGAGAAACTTATTAGAATACTCTTGGAAGAATGCACAACCAACAACTTCCTTACAGATGGTCCTCTTTCTGATGAAATATCAACAGAATGTCAACTGTTCAACATACTTCAAAATGTAGAGGATTATTGCAGGGGAACAATGGACTGTGGCTTACCAGTTGAAGGATATGACATATCAGACCTTTTGGAAAATCTGGCGGAAATAGATCAAGAATCTATGCTTAGTATTATTTCCCATAGCTTGGTAAAATCCTTAATGGAAAAATTGTCATGCGGTATACAGCAACCTCCCAGAAGTCTACCACTTAGAAACAAGCATTTAGCATATAGGACAAGAGAGAGACCTCCTAGTTTCCCAAAAGCAAAAAGGCCAGAATTAAAAGAATCAGGACAGGGTAAAGACTCTGTGAGATTCATGAGTTATGACAGCAAGCCTCTGACAGGACCATTGAATAATCGTAGGGTGATTCATTCCAAAATGCAAACCCCATTCCGTAAGCAATTTTCAGGAAAATTCCCTTCTCTACCTCCTCTTCGAAGACCAGGTAAAAAGGAATTGAATGCAACAGCCTTTCTTAACATGTGATATCCAGGAGGCATGAACACAGGAGTGTACTCTGCCACGTTTCTGGAGGAAATAATTGCAGACATTTTTCTTAATCTCACCACCTCAGTGCAGGGCAGAAATGTAAATATCACTGAAGCCCAGCTCAACGAGATGAATATATTAGATGTCAACTCTGTGGTGAATGAGTTTAATAATGCTCAAGTCACTGTTTTACAGGATGTTGAAGAAAGGATATGTTTTCCACCAATCTATAAAGAAACTGTTAGTAAGATTGTTGACTCTGTTTATAATGATGTATCGTGGGACTATGCATTTCAATTTACCTGTGGCAATCATCTGGCACATGCTGCCAAGTCAGTAGCAGAACAGATAACTAATGGCATATTGAAAGAGAGTATAGACTACCAACTCCCATTGTGCTTTGTTGGAAAGCTCATGCCTAATTCATATTACCCTCTCAAAGCTGAAAATATACTACAGAAACTTCAAAACAACCTGAGTGAACTTAATTACCAAGGTCAACATTCAACAGGCTATACTACCATCCTAACACACGCATTTTTAGAAGATGTCATCAGAAGATTATTATCTCAGCTCATTCCTCCACCCAGCGAGGCTTCATGCTTGGGAAAGAAATACTTAATGACTTCGGATTTTAATGAGATGGCCACCTATATAATAAATAAGGTTTTGTTAGCCATTTCAAAGCATAAGATTTGGCTCACTAAATACGACTGTCAATATCTATATACAGAAAAAACCCTTCAAAATATGCTGGAGTCTGTTTATAATAATATTTTGTAGATGTCTGGCTTGCTTGCATCAATACAGAAAAGTATAGAAAGCCAAAGCCCAATAATGGTTGACCGAATGGCCAGTCTTATTATTCAAGAGATTATTGAAAATCATCTTCAACCCTTTTTGTGTGAAGAGGGCTTACCTCATTCAACGACTCCATTGGATGAAATACCAAATATGGTTAAAGAGGTTCTCAGTGAAGTCACAGGGTCACACAGACCCCAGAAGCCATCATCACTAGGTATGGACATTTTTTTAAATTTTTTTAAAAACTAGATCCTTACTGTATCTACAATTTCCCCTTTCTTCTTTGCCTTTAATATTTATTTATTTATTTATTTATTTTTGGCTGTGTTGGGTCTTGGTTTCTGTGCGAGGGCTTTCTCTAGTTGCGGCAAGAGGGGGCCACTCTTCATCGCAGTGCACAGGCCTCTCACTATCGCGGCCTCTCTTGCTGCGGAGCACAGGCTCCAGACGCACAGGCTCAGTAGTTGTGGCTCACGGGCCTAGTTGCTCCACGGTATGTGGGATCCTCCCAGACCAGGGCTCGAACCCGTGTCCCCTGCATTGGCAGGCAGATTCTCAACCACTGCGCCACCAGGGAAGCCCCACTAGGTATGGACTTTTATCCCAATGCATTTGTAGAAGAAATTGTTGCCAGACTATTTTCAAAGCTCTTCGATCCAAAATATAACACTGAGTGTGATTTGGATAAAGTGACCCAAAAAATAGTAAACTCAATAAACAACCATTTTAACAAAGCTAAAATCTGCATTCTTCATGATGACCAAGAGCAGCCATTCCCCACTGTAGATACAGACACTGTGGATGAACTTGTCAATCCAGTTTATGAAAATGTTCTGAAACAGCACGGGCTGGCCCCTGAGGTTGATAATAAAGAACTCAAAGACAGTGATATTTTTGTGGAAAACATTACCATTTTAATCATAGCAGATATTTCTGATTATCTTTTTCATCCACTGTTTTCTGGGGATTTGTCGGCTTCTTCCTATGCTACTTTAACAGCAGAAAACATTATTCAGAACATCTTTAGTGGCATCACTGAACCTACCCAGCCAAGCCAGCATTTATCTCCATATAACACCTTGCTGCCATACACATTTTTAGAAGACATAATCAGAATATTATTATCTAGAATCTTTCCTTCTTCATCTGACATGGTTCTATACAGTGAAACTCCAAGATAGATCAGGAATTAATCGCAGTGAAATCTCTTCAAAGTTAATCAGTGATATTAGGATGAAAATTTCCCAACATGAAACTCGATTTTCAAAAGATGAAGATGAAACCGAATCTGTTTATTCAGAGGATGATGCTCAGCATCTCGTTGATTCCACATTCAGAAATATCTTGCAAAACTCTGGGTCTCAAGAAGCAGTTGAGCACAATAACACAAGCAGTGACAATGTTCTTATTGATAGAATAGCAGGTTTTATCATTAAAAATATCTGTCAACAACATCTTCATCCATTTGTGTATGGAAAGTTGTCATTTCCCTCATCATATGCACACTTTGATAGTATGAGAAGAAGGCAATGTTTTTTTGCCAGTGTTTACTCCTCAGCCTTTTTGGAAGATGTGATCTCTGGGGTTTTAAGCAAAATATTCCACAGGGTATTAGGTACTGTGCAAACAAAATCACTAAGAGATTCAGAAAAAGAACTGTTGGAAACAGCTGAAAAACTCATATATTTGATAATGGAAGAGTTCTCAAAAGTTCAAGTTAGCATCCTAGAAAATGCTAAGGAACAATTGTGCTTGCCCCTAGTAGATAGAGATATATTGATAAAAATTATTGACACGGCATATAGCAAAGTTTTACAAGAACGTGAACTGGAACCTAATAAAGACCTTCTCGGTGACACCAAGACACTGGCTGAGAGGGTAACTAAAATTATCCTGGCTGAAGTTTTTGATTTCCGAATTCCTCCACATTTCATAGCAAAGCTGCCTTTTAAATCATATTCAAAACTCAGTGCTGATGTTTTGATAAAGAGAGTTCATTATGCGATCAGTAAATCAAGACTCCAAAGACAGACTTGTACAATATATACCACCATATTATCATATACACATTTGGAAAAAATAGTCACTCGGGTTTTATCTCAGATATGTCCATTGAACTGCAGTGCAGAAGACCCATACCTTTCGCAGTCACACTTCAGCAACACAGTTGTGAGAATGTCAATAATTTCTAAACATGCAACATGCATTATTAAAGATAGAAGTGAAAAACAAAATGTGATTTCAGAAAAGATATCCAGGCTATGGTTGATGCCATTTATAATGACATTTCTAATTCAATCTATACCAGTCTCTTTCAAAAGATAAAAAAGGCGTAAGTAATATACCTGTTACAAAAATAGCAAGTTATATAAGGGAGATATTTAACCGCCATCTTGAGTCATTCTTTTTTTTTTGCGGTACGCGGGCCTCTCACTGCTGTGGCCTCTCCCGTTGCGGAGCACAGGCTCCGGACGCGCAGGCCCAGCGGCCATGGCTCACGGGCCCAGCCACTCCGCAGCATGTGGGATCTTCCCGGACCAGGACAGGAACCCGTGTCCCCCGCATCGGCAGGCGGACTCTCAACCACTGCGCCACCAGGGAAGCCCCCATCTTGAGTCATTCTTATCTGGAGATAAAACTCTTCCTTCAGGTACAGTGGATCAAACTTATCAACAGAGAGCAATAGATCCTAAACGAAGAGAATTATCTTTCGTTGTGAATTCGGCCGTCTTTTTGGAGGAAGTAATTTCTGAGCTTTTATGCAAAATCCTTTATGTATTCTCACATAATGTCCTGGCTGCCGAAAACCCATGTAAAGCAAAAGCCAATGTTACTGATATTGTTACAAGATTAGTAAAATCAATTGTGCTGGAGTTCACCAGATCACAAATTTTAGTTGCAGATCACTTGGATGAAATCTGTATTTTTCAGAAGGATATAAAGAAATGGTTAAAAAACTATCAACATTATTTATGAAAAAATATTAGATGATTATCGATCTCTGGTTCATGTTTATAGAGCTATACAAAATGATGCTGTCAAGTTGGGGGAAGAGTGTATTATTTGCTGTTAGGAGAATTTTATGATTATCAGGTGGAGTCATTAGTTACAGGAGAATTAGCAACTTCTTCCTATTCCTCCCTCCAAGAGGAGAACATCATCAGAAATGTACTTGACACCATCAACGATGATAGCCATGACTTGCCATCATGCATCACTGTATTGCCTCGTTCCCTTTTAGAAGATATGATTTACAAGCTTCTAGCACATATGTTCCCTTCATCTGAGACTGAAACAGAACCAAATGAGGAAGAGGTGCCACCAGATTATGAGTTTGTGAACAGTGCTTCAAAACTAACTGATGATATCATAACAGAAATTTCTGAACATGAGATTAGACTTGCCAAGGCAGAGGAGCATGTGGAGGGTTGGCAATTAGGGGTAGTCGATAACTTCGTTGACTCCATATGTAACAATATTATTTAAAAAATTAAGTTTGAAGATGAAGTACAGAAAGATACATGCAAAAGAGGAGGCTCATTCCTTGGGAGAAGAGCTGGTTTCATTATGAAGGTAATTGTGGACCACCATCTGCAGCCATTTTTATGTGAGGAAGAGCCATTTCCCAGTGACTTACCCCAAAATGACCATGTCACTGAACTCTTGAATTCCATGAAAGAAAAAATACAGTCCTTCCCACAGGTTTCTGTATACCCTGCTGCCTTTTTGGAAGATGTTGTAATTGACCTTGTTCGCAAATTTTATACTCTACCAAGTATTGCTGAAAATCCTAAGGACAAAGAGATATCAGAAAGAGATATCATGGGCCTAGCTATAAAATTTGCAAATGCCCTGATAGGGGAATTTAGGAAAAGTGAAGTTAAAGTTCTAACGAATGCTGAAAAAATGTTTTCATTTCCACCGACAGATAAAGAGACAAGTCGATAAAGTATCTGATTCTGTGTATGATGAGGTCATAGACATATATGGATCTAAAAATGTTCAGAAACATGATAGAAGTAACGTTGTTATAGAGATGATTGCTGTTTTGGCCAAGAAGGCAATCTCTGCTTTCCAGATTCAACCACTTTTTTCGGGAAGCTGGTCTTCCACCTTCTTTTCATTTCTAGATGTGGATAGCATCATCCAAAGAGTTCAACAACTACCATATAAAACCTTTACAAAGATAAAGAGAAGCTTGAAGGAGAACCCCGTTTCTTCACTAGAACAATTATCTACACTTATTCCTCTAACCTCAGACCTGAAAGACAAAATGGACACTTCGGAAATAGATGGAAGAGCACTTAATGGAAAAGAGAACTTCAAAAAGGAGAAGACATCAATGAAAACAGGCAGCATCCAGAAGCCAGTATGTACCAATATACATAGCATTATGAAGAACGAAGTAACTACCCTAGCATCAGGGTGAGGTGGAGGTGTGCCAAAGAAAAAGAAAGAGGATGAAAAGAAAAAGGAAAGTTCAATTGGAAAAGATAATGAGAAGGTATTGAAACTCACTTCAACAACAACCAGTGTGAAAAGTAAAGATACTCAGGGGCCAGATTTGGGTACAGCACTTACAAAGAATGAAATCAAGAAGAAAGACCGTTTGGCTAGAAAAGATGAGAAAGGGTGAGGTGATGAGGTATACCAAAATCTTTCACCAGCTATCGATGATACAAAAAACAAGGTTGTCCTGGAACCAGATTTTAAAATAGATGATGAAAAGAAGAGTGACAAGAAAAAAGAAAATTCATTAGGAAAAGGGGACAGACCTTTTGAATTACCATCTCTGAAATCCAAGGTGAGATATAGAGAGATCCAAAAGAAGAGAAGAGATTCTCCAGCTTACGCAGTTACAGATGACAAACAGATCTTGCATTCTAAACATGCCCCAAATGTCACTGGAATCATTTACAGAAATGTTTTAGAAATATCTTCTTTCCAAGGACCAGTGGCTGACTCAAAATCCCCAAATCCTGTAGGTGATAAAGCAGCATATGTAACTCAAGCGGATGGCAAGGATTTTGCAAAACCTGCTTCAATGAATTCAGCTAAACAGAATGCTCCTGCAAAAGAGGAAGAGAATGAGAAAAGTAAAGATAAAGAGATTAAAAGTACACCTAAGTAAACGGGACAATCCTCAGAACCCACCAGAATATAAACCTGGGATTTTCCCTGCTAACTTTTTAGAAGATGTTATCTCTGAAATAGTTAACAAATTGATTTTTTCTTCCTCATTGGATACAGATGATGCATGTCAAAATGTAAGCAGAGGTGTAAATCAAGCTGAGCTCTATGACACGGCTATGAAACTGATTGATTCCCTGTTAAAGGAGTTTTCAGATGCTCAAATTAAAGTATTAAACCCAGATCAAGGAAGTAGGTTCCTACCATCAGAAGATAACATTTCATCAGTTCATAAAGTACCTCTCAGGCAAAAAGAACTGTCTGTGGAAAAAAGACCTCCCAAGAAAAAGATAATTATGGATAATATACCACCCATGCATAACACGGCACGTGCAACTAAAATACCTTCTTCAGATCAGGCATCTTTTATAGCTAAAATACCAGCAATCAATAAAATTTTGGTCAATAAGATTGTTCACTCCTCTATATGCAATATTTTGCAGGAATATAGATCTCAAGACTCCATTTGCGAGCACATAAAGAGTAATGTTGAAAAATTAGCAAGAAGGCTAGCTAATGCAGTAATAGAAGAAACTTTTCAGTATCAGCTAAACTTGCTACTTTATGATGAGACTCCAGGTTCAGTATGTTTGCCTCTATAATCTAAGGAGGTTATGAAAAATGTCCATAAGGTGGCCCAGACAGCCTGCAAAGAATGTTAGACATCATCGCTATATACCATAATGCTGCTTTATGAATTTTTAGAAAGGATAATTTCTTCTCTTCTATCAAAAATTTTCTCAACAGTAGCCAACACTAAAACAGAAATATCTGAGGATAATTTGTACACAGAATTGGACTTCCTTCAAATGAAATTAGCAAGTATAGTTATAACAGAGATCTCCAAAAATGAAGATATGATTATACATTATGTAGAATCTTTACATCCTAATGATGATGAAATTATTCAATTAGTGGTTAAGACTATTTATAATAACCTTTTGCAACAATTTGGATCTCAAGAGAGCATACAAAAGTGTGTCAGCAGTGGCTGCAAAATCCTTTCAGAAGGCATAGTTAATTTAGTTGTACAAGAAGTGACCAGAAATCACCTACAGAACTATTTTTCTGGAGAACTAACGCCACTTCAGTGTAAAGAAGTTGACAGTGTTGTTGAAAATATCCTTAAAGATGTTATCCAAACCACTGAAATTCCCCAGCCTCAGCCATCACAGGCTTACAAAGTGCCTTTTAACATAATAGAAGAAATTGCTATAAATTTTTTGTCAAAGCTTCTATTTAAGTTTCCAAAAGCAGATAAGGAACAAAACAATTCTCTAAATGCTGAAATGCAAAACAATAAGCTCAAAAATCTTAAATTCATTCCAAGAATATATCTCTAAAAGTCAGATTACAGTAGTACCACAGGTCAAAGAATCATCCACTGTATCTTTAGCAGACAGTGCGACTATTGAAAAGGTAGTTGATTCTGTTTATAACACTGTTTTAAAGCACTCTGGCTCCCATATTTCAGTATATAAAGATTTAACAGGTAAGAACAATGTCCTCTCTGATATAATAGGATTTTTTAATGGTGAAGGAAATTTCCAATTCAGAATTTCATCCTCAAGTAGAGGAAGAAACATCAAGTTCAGAGTTAGCTCTGGAAGCTGTCAAAATTATGGAAAAGATGGTTAAGATTACTGATGATCTTAAGTCAAAGAAAAAACCTTCATCCAAAAAAGAGGCTGCATTAGGTGCCAGGTTTTTAGAGGAAACACTTGCCTTGTTCTTGGCTAAACTAGTAAAGTTGCCAAGTGCCTCAAGCAAAGATGCTAAAAACTTATCAAAGCCTGAGTTAAATACAATTGCATCTCAATTGACAAAATCCGTGACAACTGAAATTTCCAGAAAAAACATTAGTATTGTAGCTGCTAATCCTGAAGAAAAATTTTTAAATCCAGAAAGTATAGAAATTATTTCTCAGATGGTCGATTCTGCTTATAATCATGTACTACAACAATCTGGAACACATGAAGAACTTTATCATGACATGAAAGGTACAAACAACATCTTTCCTAAAGAGGTGGCTTCTTTAATAATCAGGAAAGTTTCCAATTGTCCATTAGAAACAATTAGCCCAGAAGATTCACATGCTAATCTCTTTGGCCATCTGGACATTGGTGGAATTGTTGAAAAGGCACATGAGCATGCTGTCAAAGTGGAACCTGAGCTACAGCAAAAAGGGTTACATCAAGGTTTAAGGCAAGAGGAGCTTTCAGTTAGGATAATTCTTCACCATGGGAAACAACCCATCAATATTGATCCAGACATTGTTACAGAACACTTAGGGGTCATTTCTATAAAAACTCAATCGCTTAAGAAGTTGCAGGTGGAGTGTTTAGCTAGAACTGGACACAGCATTGAAACACTGAGAAGAGGGTCAATAAGTGGGAAGAGTTACTCAACTGATACACCTGATACGAGAAAGAGAAAGAAAAATGCATCTCTTTGGATCAGGCGGGACGACTGAACATAAAGCTGTTAGAGGTAAGTGCAAAAGGCACTAGTGAAAAGAAATGAGCAGTCAGTGAGACCTGGCTGTCCTTCTGTGATTTCCTTCCTCAGGTAGGTCTACAGGAATGCATTTGTAAAATATGGTCAATTTTCTCTTGCGCATCCCAGTAGAACCGAGGACTCCGATTCCTCCAATACAATCCTCTGCTTTCCTGGGACTAACCCCATCAGCAATGTGGCTCAGTGTAAAGGTGGCAGGCTAGTTTCCATTAGCCAGTCAAACTGAACTGCCATTTTCTGAAGAACGGGAGTACAGAGAAATACCCTTAACAACAAACAAGACTGATTGGAATTGTAGTCCTCATTTGGCAACTCAGAGGAAATGCAGTTTTTACAATCACCACAGTTCTTTTTGATGGATATACATTATCTTAGTACTATATGGATCTAGAAGGACCAGTTAGAATATCAGCTAAACTAGCCTCTATTAGAGATTGAAATCCTCAAACTTAATTTAAGGTTCCACAGTAGTATTGTTTTTATTTAGCAACATTCATCAACAAACATTAGACTGCAAGCTCTTTAGAGTTCGTTTCTTCTTATTTCACTTTTGTCACATAACACCTTCCCAGTTCTCCATATTCTTACATCCTCAGGATGTACTCGGTTTCTTTCCTCTTCTGCCCTTGTCCTAGACCCCATTGTCTTCATGCTGCTATTTTTATGAACTAGTTTCTCTGCAGTCCCATATTTGGGCTCCAAATGTACTTCAATAACGGGGACCTGAAATGCAGAAATGCTGTCCCTGGTACAATGCATCTATTGAAAAAGTAGTTAGTTCTGTTTACTGATCTTAGGGATGATGTTGCCAGGAGATGGAGTTACACCGATCCAGCCCAATATTCTCATTTAACGCCAAAGCCCCTAGGTAAAAACTTTGCAAATGGAGCAAAGTTCTATGGGACCAGGCTGCCTGAAGCCTAGGCCTAGGAGTATGTTTTCCTTACCATTATTTTCCAACTCACTGAACTAAGTCTAAGAGCTGGTGAATACATTGATGGATACTTGTTTTGTCTCAAATACTGAGACTTTCATAGACACTGATGGAATCGCCTTGGTCCATAGTTTCTTGGACTAGATGAAGGTCTTTTCTAGCTCTAAAATGTCCTTTTCTCTCTGGGTTCTCAAAGTTATATTAGCATTTACTTAGTAGTCTTCATTTATATGTAAGTAACTCCGTGGGCACAAAACCTGTTTGTCTAAACTGTAGAACATTACTCCCAAGTCATTACTTCTTAACCATGTGCAGAAATATCTATCAGTTCTTCTCCTTGGCAACCTGCTTTCTTCTCTTACATCCTTTATCAGTACTTTAACTATCTCTTTATAGCCCAGAGGAACTTGGAAGAGAATAGCTAATCCAAAACAACTACCCCTGCTAATCTTAAGGGAAGTAAAAGCTGTCTTAAGGAAACTAGACGTAGATGGCGCAGCAAGTTTCAGCCATGTTTTGATGCTATCTGGATGGCAGTGCCATCCATCCCCAGCATGAGGATGAGGGTTGCAGAAAGAACAGATCAGTTTAGGGAACCCAGACAACTCCCGGGCTATTCCTCAGTCAGAAATCCACAAGCAGGGTTTCATTTGCTATTTGGAGGTACCCAAACTTCCCAATACACCAGACACATGCCTATTAAAGGCTCATACAGTGTTACATTCCAAAGCCATATAGAATGATTTTTGATTTTTTAAACCACTTTCCTTCCACCAGCACAAATAACCAAAATTGATTGTGTTTCTATTTCTTACAGAAGTTCTTTAATTTTGTATTGCACAAAAGATATTCCTTTAAGGCAGCATTTATCTGAAAATCTGGTTTGCAGTGTTGCAAAGAGATCTAAGATTGATAACTCAGATTAACGTAAAAGTTCTGTGGCATCATCAAAAGGCTACAGAAATGGGAAAAGTCATTTGTTTAATTAAAACTGTCTCTTCCTTGATCTGTCTTTAACATTGCAAAATGGAAAGTGACACTTGACTAGGGAGGTGAGGAGAATGAAGATTTGCTCTTTGAAGCTTCCTTTAGAAAATACATTCAAAGGATTAGGGTGTGGAGGGGTGAGGAGTGAACATTCAAAGTCCTTCACAATTTTGGCTATTACTCATTTTAAAAAATCCAAGTCAGCCAATACTTTGTCTTTTTTCATGAAAATTTCTGTATTTAGTTAGTCTATTAGTTCCCTACTAAGAAGTTTAGAAAAACATTTAATCATGTCTAAATCTGTTAAAAAACTTTCAAGGCAAGTGATGAAAACAGTGTAATTAAAGTATTTGTGCATTTTGCACCTCTTGGCGAGTAAAAGGTAAAATCTGAAGCAAGAGAAAGAACCTTAGGGTTTCTTCTTTGAACTGGAGTGATAATCTTGAATGCAAAACAAATTACAGAAATGGGCAAATATTGCTTGTGATCTTCATTTATTTCTTCTTTTAAATATATCACTAATATATAAGTAAAAGCACTTGAAGATAAATAATTTTACTAAATTGAAACTAGATACCATGTGAAAGTTGCCTTATTACAATAGAACCACAGCAAAAAAGACTGAGGCGATTGTTTTTAATATTCATTGTCTCTTTAATTCCAGACTGCTAGTAGGAATTCATTTCAGAGTTTAATAAAGCCTGACATCACCAAAGTGGAGCTTTTAAAAGATGTCCAAAGCAAAAAAGATCTTATCATTCGGTTGATAACTCATGATATTAATCAAGAAGTTTTACAAAAGAAAGCAGAAGAGAGCTTTACTTCTGATGAAGATGAAGTTGTTTTACAAGAGGTTGTAAAAGAAGAATTTCCAGAAGGCCCACCTGAAAATCAAATAAAAGAAGACGTGAAGCCCACTGCCAGCACAGGGGCTTTCCCCAAGCCACTGATGAGCAAGAGCAATCTGAAAAAATTTTTGTCACTAGGAAAATGTTGTCAGCCAAAATCCAGTGTAACTACAATTACTGAAGCATCACCAGCTCAAAAGACAGAATCTGAACAGACACAAATAAGAACTGTTTCTAAAGTTGATGTAACTACCCCAAAATTCTCGACTGACACAAACTCTTCCTCTTGGGAGAAAAAGACACAACTGAGCATAAGTGTGAGAACTTTAAGTATCAGTGACTGGGTTTCTATAGAAAGGGTAGAGAGTTTCACAAACTTAGTGCAAGTAATATACACTGGGTAGGAAGACAAGGGCATAAACTAGATCTAGGCAGTCTCTCCCACCTCTGACGATATTTACAACAAAAGGGAAATGATTAACAGATGAAGCCAGGAGCTTCAGTTGAAGAAAAACAGATCATGGAAAGAGTCCTAGGCTAGTTAGAAGGACAAGAAAAACAGACAATGGAAACCAGTTAGGAGAAATACAAGCTAATTATTTAAAATGATAGATTACATTCTTTTTTTGTACTCTTAACTATAAATATTCATTGGAAGTTTTGTGCACACAAACTCCATGCCAGTGGGCAGGACCAGAAGATGGGCTTGGAGGGGAGTAAAAAGATTCATGCAAATTCAGCCTATCTGGGTTTGAATTCTGACTTTGCCACTTAGTAGCTATGTGACCTTTGGGCAAGTTACTTAACCAACTATTTTCTTAAAAATTACTTATCCGGTTTGTGGAAACATAGCAAGTTAGTTGAATATGTTGAATGTTCCTCCTGTAATCAGCCCATAAACTCCACTATCACTTTGACACACAGCTCTTGCCCCTGGTTCTGTATCCTTCTAGTGATGGTCTGGGCCTCACTGACCTCTTGGGTTGGCCCTACCCCAAAAATTGTATCTTATCATGTGTATGGAGATTACATATGATTTAGAATTTCCTGGTAAGTCAATTCCCTGGATTATCCATTTGCAGTGATTCCCACTTAACCCAGAAGCTGCACTGAACCAGAGAAAGCAAAACACAGGGATACAATTCTGGCCAGTTCAGGAGCTCATCAGGTCAATAGCCTTAACACAGACTCTAATCTATTTATTGGGATCTATTTATTTACTGCGAAGCCATGTGAAATTTCAGGACCAAACAAAGTGTGCCTGGTCAGAAATGCTGGCAGTATATGTTACAGTATATTTTATTTGATTTGTTGTAAACTCTCCTTTGTGTTTTACCTGACTTGTACTTTTCCAGGGAAAAGAAATGAAATCTAGCACCAAACCGACACATTACTTCATACATAGAATTATGAGTTCATCCTCATATAATGAAGAGGATCTGCCTTCATTTTCTCGGTACAGTCAGTTAAAGCAATACTAGTTGACTAAGGAAATAGAAATCTGAAATGAAGATTATGCTGATCGAAGAATGGGCCACTCAAGTGAACCTGTGAGGAAGCCAGTGTTTAGCCCTTCAACCTCCCCTCACTCCTTCCCCTAACTTCCCTCTGTGGTTACTTCCTGGGCCTTCCCTTCCCATCTTCTCTCCCATTCCTATTTATCTGGTCTCTACTTCTCCTGGGACCTACTTTCTAGTATAGTGATCTACAGTATGGTTAGATTAAGACTTTAACTAATGTGTTAGGTTCTTGAACCCGGGAGACAGGCCCTGAGTCAATAGTCCCCACTCTAATGGCCCACCTAAAGGAGTTCATACTTAGTTCCCATATGTACCTAAATGCTCAACCGGGTGGCACTGTCAGAAGAATCCCAAGAATGGAGGGGGCGGTGTAAGCTGGAGCATTCAGGGAAGAATTTTCAAAAGCAGTGGAGTTTGAGTTGGGCCTTAAAAGATGGATAAGATTTAGATAAGACCATCCAGGTTGGAGAAGACTACAAGAGAAAGGCTGGACTATGCAGTACCTATAGGGACAGGGCAGAACAAAGTACACTGCAGACTTGAAGTCTGATTAATACTTTTTCTAGAATAGCCAAAACGTGTCTAAAATCATTCTTGTGTTTATAAGAATATTCACAAACTGGGAACAGTAGCACTTTGTATCATGGGAGAAATAGGGCATAGGAGAAAAATCAACCTTGTTCTAACTATATTCTTTTCCACCTGGCACTATGAAATTAAGTTTTCTTTTTGACCTGATGCCATTTTAGGACATCGCTCCTGGCCTACCACTGGCCCTATCTCCCATCACGATTGTTTTAACATAAATAATTAGTAATGCAGGCAAATCTCAATTATTTGTATCATTGCATAAGAAAAGGGCAAACATATAAAACCAAATAAAGTCAATGTAGCAATCATTTTTCATTAGTTCACAATAATCATTTTATCATTTTTATTTGAGAACTCAGAGACATACCATTCCAGGTTTGCATCTATATGAATAATGACTTTGACAGGTTGTTCTTTAACTAGTATTCCTTTAACAAGTATAAAATACAAAGAAAATGAAATGTTTTTTACCTTTTTCTTTTAGTGGTGATGACGAGCATCCCTCAGATCCAACTGCCAAAATAACAGAAGGTTGGATTGGTTATTTTTTCATTCAAATTAGATAGTATTTAAAAAAGAGACTTTGTTCATTGAATTGATGAATTTTCCTGTCAAACCTAAAGTTAATACTGAGCCTTCCAGTAGGTTGATCTACATTGGGGGAGTACTGGGTCAGATAACTAGTTAACATGAGCCAACTAGTTTGCTTTTTCTGAAACACTAATAATATTTCATTAATAATTTTGGTGGAAAGTATGTGGTGTGACTATAATTATGAGTTTACAATTACCAGGCTCCTGTGGGAAATATCTAGGAAATAAGGGTTTATCACATCTATATGTGGACTACAGCCCATGCTACTAGGATTTAATCATCTCTTTAACAGTGTATGTTTGTATTTAAAGTGATGAAATGGAAAAACCTACAAGCAAGATTACTCTACCCAGCAAGGATCTCATTCAGATTCGACGGAGAAATTAAAACCTTTACAGACAAGCAAAAGCTAAGAGAATTCAGCACCACCAAACCAGCTTTACAACAAATGCTAAAGGAACTCCTCTAGGCAGGAAACACAAGAGAAGGAAAAGACTTACAATAAGAAATCCAAAACAATTAAGAAAATAGTAAGAGGAACATACATATCAATAATTACCTTAAACGTGAATGGATTAAATGCTCCAGCCAAAAGACATAGACTGGCTGAATCATAAAAGGGGAGATCGACAGTAACACATTCATAGTAGGGGACTTTAACACCCCACTTTCACCAATGGACAGATCATCCAAAATGAAAATAAATAAGGAAACACAAGCTTTAAATGATACATTAAACAAGATGAACTTAATTGATATTTATAGGACATTCTATCCAAAAACAACAGAATACACTTTCTTCTCAAGTGCTCATGGAGCATTCTCCAGGATAGATCATATATTGGGTCACAAATCAACCCTTGGTAAATTTAAGAAATTTGAAATCGTGTCAAGCATCTTTTCCGACCAGAACGCTATGAGACTAGATATCAATTACAGGAAAAAAATCTGTAAAAAATACAAATACATGGAAGCTAAACAATACACTACTAAATAACCAAGAGATCACTGAAGAAATCAAAGAGGAAATCAGGAAATACCTAGAAACAAATGACAATGAAAACACGATGACCCAAAACCTATGGGATGCAGCAAAAGCAGTTCTAAGAGGGAAGTTTATAGCACTACAATCCTACCTCAAGAAACAAGAAACAACAAACAACTCAAATAAACAACCTAACCTTACACCTAAAGCAATTAGAGAAAGAAGAACAAAAAAACCCAAAGTTAGCAGAAGGAAAGAAATCATAAAGATCTGATCAAAACTCCTGTATTCAAAATGACATAATTGAGAGCTTTATTATAAAATGATAAATATGTTGTACATGAAGTGCCATCTTTTGAAGAATATAGGCTGGCCAGGGCACTTTCGCATTGATAGAAGGTGATAAACTACATCTCAGAATTGCATCTCAGAATTGAGCAGTGACCAAGGACAGCCTGCAGAGTTCAGTGGCAAGTAGAAAAGATCCCATCTAGGTTTCTAACTAGCATGTCCAATCAAAGCATAAAATCATTCTTCTGTGCCTTTAGTTTGACAGGGACACCTCCTCCCAACCCCTGCATTCGGCATATTACAGGAACTCACTGGGAAGCAGTTATAAATTCAAATAACATACTTTTGCTCTGATAAGGGCTTTTGGAGGAAGAAATGCAGAAATGGCCACCTTGTGCTAAGATGCTCAAAGTAGTAAAAGCCCCATAGAGGATAATTTATTAGAAATTACAATGATGCCTGTTTATGAAAACCCACAAAAAAGGGGGGACTTCTGGACCAACACATGCCCATTATAGCTTATGGTGTATTTTTTTACAGATAGGGTTTTATTGGGAATCTAAATCAGTTCATGGTGTGAAGTGTCATTCTATAGCACTTGGCATGCATCATGGCCCATCCACTTTTGCCATAAACACCCCAGACATGTCTCTCTCTTCAGAGTGACCAGTGCCAACCAGGAGAACTCCACTGTGCTGCCCACAAGCTGATCTAAGCAGCATCAGGGTGTCTTGAAGGAGAGCTGGTCTCACCAACCTTGCTCCATTTTGACATATGTAACTCCTACTTCCAATACACTGAGAATGCCACACCTACTACTTGATTTCTCTTTTCAGCAGCTTTGCTTTGAAAGGAATATGACTTGTTAGCCAAAGGGTTCATTGTGCCCCTAGGGATGAACATTGTGTGTGCTGTTATTCTAGCCAGTGCCCATCTTGAACAATATGCAGAATCTATTAGTGACTGCAAACTAGGGGCAGTGTCTCAAAGTGTCATTCAGAGACTGCTTGCACCAGCATCACCCAGGATGCTTATTTGCAGAATCCTGGCCCTTCTCCAGACCTGCACAGTCAGTATTCTCAGGGAAATCGTGTCCAGGCATCTGCAGTTTTAACAAGACCCACAAATTGCAAAAACAAAGCTTCATTTTTCCCCTCAACATTTTCAGAATGTGGCTTTGCGGTACATGTCTCAATCCTGTAACTAAGTCTTTGTCTTGCTTTTTCAGAGATCTCTCCATTCAAGCCTTTATCTTTCCCTCTGCAGATTTTGGCTTTTTCCTTATTAATTTCTTCATTGTTCTTATTTTGTTTAAACTACCAGCACATTCCAGTACTGCATTATTAATCTGAAAACGTGAACTATTTTCCCCCTTATTTGGAGGTAAATTTGCTATCTGCTACCTTAGTTTTAATCATAGATCCTTGAAGTTCCTAAGGTTATACTGCTAGAGAAGATAAAAACTAGGGAACTGCAAGAGGTATAGGAGAACTTTGTCTTTTACTAGAAATAAGAAGGTATGTGCTTTATTGCCCTGTGTCTTTTCATGACATCCTGTCATGATGCATCAGCCACATAGATAACTGCTCATTTCTGTCCTTACAGATACAACAATCATTTCGTTAACATAAACTATGATATACTTTAAATAAGAGCCCTTTGCATAAAACAAGTGGTGCAGAAAAATTGGTCTAAATGGAGACTCTTATTGGCCACACAAGTCCTTTACAGCTCACACAACAAACAGATCACTTGGGGTTAGTCAACTGAAAATTTACCCAAAGTGAGTGAGAAACGATAGCCTTCTTAAATGCACTGCTGCTTCTGCCTGGATATTTTGAAATGGACACCAGTACTGTTGAGAGTTGAAAGTTACCTTTTCATGTGGAATTAGCTCAGCAGGCTTTTTTGGATAGTTATCTGCTAGCACGAGGGAGGCAAGGCACTGCTGAGCTGGCTCAAGAAGCATCAGGGTGCAGGGAGTGAAGAGCTGGCCTGCACATCAGAAAGCCTTGGCCCTAGGGCAAGTCTGGCCACTTTCTACCCACATGACCTTAGATGAGGCATCTGACCTCACTGAATTTCTCCTGCTTCCTTCCCAGGGCTGTCAGAAGGAGAAAAATACTCTTTGTGAAAGCACTTGAAAAATCAAAAGCTATTATATAAATACTTCTTTCTGAATCCAAAATTATCACTCCCCTTGCCTGACAGCCTCAATTGGAAAGGCTGATAACTGACCACATTTCTCTTTTGGTTTGTTCACAGACTCTGATAAGCCCAGTACTTCCAAACAGGGGTCTGAAATGATGAGGAAAGTATCGTCAGCTCTCTCCAAAGTGTTTTCAAGATCTAATGCCAATGTTCCCAAATCTTCCTCACCCTAACCCCCTCACCAAGACACAAGCTGAGGCTGCTACACCTGATATCAATTAGCATGTTGACCTTCCTCAAAAAATAAATGGTTTTTGAAGCATGACGTTGTGTCCTACACGCTGATTTTTATACACACTGAAAACAAGAGCAAAGAAAAAAAAAAGGCAGCTGGAGAGAAGGAAGGCTTGATAAATGCTTTTGATAAGCATTTTGGGATGAAAAGAGAAGCTGTGCCTCACATATAGATGCATCTAACAGGCAGTGTGGGATTTAAGCTCTGCTCTTGAGGGCCCTGCAGCCTTGCTGGGAAGATGAGACTAACTTAGAAGCAAAAGTGTGACACCAATAAAACAACGTGTCATCACACATTTCAGGTGCCGTAGGGGTTCAAAAAGGGAGTCATCACTGTGAGCTGGAGTGGTAAGGATAAGTTTCCTGAAGGAACTAGAATTGAGGCAATCCTCAAAGGACCAGTAGGATTAGACAGGCCTGGAGAGCACCAAGGCTTCCCCCTTAGGTCACATAGCTGCATACAGTGCTGCCATGCCTGAACGATTTAGTTAGCACTGTCTGATACGATGTTCTACGATGATAGAAATGGTCTGTATCTGCTCAGTCTGATATAGGCGGCACTAGCCCCACATGGCTATTGTCACTAGTATGATTGAGGAACTCAGTTTTTCATTTTGATTTATTTCAATTTAAATAGCCACATGGGGCTATTGGTTCCCTTATTGGACAATGCAAGTCTAATTGGTACATGGCCTCAGGGCCACCAGCCAATTCTGATTAGATTGAGGGATTCCCTGGAAGTTCACTTCCAAAGTCTATCCTCAAACACCTAA